>NW_026020470.1:237892-499756 GCF_900185275.1 Solanum verrucosum
TAGGGAATTTAGGAGAATGAGTTGAAAATGGGTAATTTGGAGCTTTAAAGCTTTATATATGGCTTAGGGTAACAGGCAAAATGACGTAGTATAGGATTAAATAACTAGGAAAAATCCCCAAAAGCCCCTTTAAAAAGAAGTTGTAGACTCGGCCTACCGGTCTATAGGTCTTTCTACGAACCGTACTGGTCAACCATAGAAAGATTCAAAAATCTTGAAATTGGACTAACCTTTGGTCCTGTCTACGGACCCGTAAACACCAACGGTAGAAACCAACTTGACCTCTTAAAAATTTACCAAGTCTGGGACTCACTTACGAGACATGTCTATGACTCGTACATGGGATGATGGGCCATCCTGATGAACCAACCAAAGGGTACTGGACTTATTTTGAAAAAATTATTTCCCCCCTTCCTATGGTTGCCATCTACGACCCGTAGAAGCTTCTATGGTCCGTAGATGGGAATCGTAACACAGCCTACAACCCAAAAATATATTTTCTCCCTTTTCCAAATGCGAGGTGTTACACCGGTCTTGGTGGGATAAGATAAGTGTTATCATTCTTGATTTTCGGGTCATGACATTTCCCAAGTCTACCTGTGATGTCACCCTAAGGCTTCCCAAGCCTACCGATGATATCATCATAAGGCTTCCCAAACCTAGTTGTGATGTCACCCTATGGCTTCCCAAGCCGACCTGTGATGTCACCCTAAGGCTTCCCAATCCTACATGTGATGTCACCCTAATATCAGATATAACCTAACCCTACTATCACATAGATATTCCCAAATACAAAACAACCACTAATGTCAAATCATAGCCTAACTCTTCTACCACATAATATTCATGAATACAAGGCATATGAGACTGGCGCCTTAAACCAACTCATCCCACTTGACTCACATCCCCATTATCAAATAAGTTCTAAAAATACTAGACAATCATGACCAATCACACTTAACCATACACCAGACCCCAATCATCGGTCTAACTTAACAACCACCATTTCAATAAATCAATAACATCATGATAAATAGAAACACGGTTTAAAAACAACTAAAGCATTGAGTTTCCTTAAACTCAACTCAATAGTTAAAAAAATTATAATCACAAGTATAACACAGTCCGAATTCCATTACCTTGGATTTATATGCACAACCCGCAATACCATAATTCATCCCAATCACATATAACAACAATCACGGACACATAGACTCTCAGTCATAATATCATGAAATCAAACAATACTTCGAATCAACCAATGCATGAAATGTGTCCCACATGATCACAAATGCACATACATAGTCCTCTCATGAAACTCAACCCAAATTGTTAGTGTACCGACGTGGTACTCGATTCATCCATAGTTAGTGTACCGGCGTGGTACTTGAGTCATCCACAGTTAGTGTACCAGCATGGTACCCAATCCATCCATAGTTAGTGTACCTGTGTAGTACCCAAGCCATCTGTAGTTAGTATACCAGTCTGGTACCCGAGCCAACTAACAATCACAAAAAATCATGCACAATCACATAGCACAATGAACAATACAACTTGTAAACCACAAGTCATAATAACAAGTTTGTTACATGATATTATCTACGTGATGTCATTTCATATGTCTCCCTACCCATGCATTTCACAAATGATACTACTAAGCAGTAGACATGCATACATGCATAAACCGGAATTATACAACCATCACATGTATGCATGTACCAATAGCCAAATATTGGACCTTTTTTTATGAACACACATTTGTTCCCCTTGATTACCACAAGTCACAGAAATGGCTATAACCTAGAAATTTCATAACACTAACCTTACCATTAACACCAAATCACCCCAACAAGGAAACTCAAGATTAACAATCAAGACCTAGAGAAACCACCCCTTAGTTATTATCTTTTCTCCCCCTAACAACAATAAACAACAACTTTTAACCTTACAAACTTTGTACCGGAAGGCCTCGGCATGAAACCTCCCGTCAATGTACAAAATGTCATGCAGTAGAAAACAGGTCTAACTACTCAATTAAGAAAACCTAGCCTATCTAGGTGCCACGAAATTGCTTCAGAAGTCTGATCGCGAACCTTGAACCCTTTGTGAAGCTTTATCTTGTTCTTGGTCTAAAATAACAAATACAACACAACATTCAATCAAACAATGGCCTAAAAACTCTGGAATAAAGCCAATATTTCATGATCTTCCCCAACTTAGAGTTTTTTCCACCATGGAATCATGTCAAACCCCCCTCCCCTACGAGGATTAATTTAGATTCTAAGGCTTAAGAATCAATGTACAAAGTTAGGGAGTCAAATTCTTACCTTTACCGAAGAATTCCGTGGAAAAGTGAGTGCAAACTGCCCAAAATTGCCCCTCCCAAGTCCAAGAACACAAAGTGCATAAACTAAGGATTTTGGGGTTGTTTCTGCATAAAACCTTTTTCACCGTGCTATAGCGGGCCATCCCTCTATAGCGGCGTCGTTATAGCAGAAATTTACCATGTTTTAGTGGTCTGATCGTCACTACAGCGGGACGTCGTCCGCTATAGCAGTCTGAGTGTCGCTATAGTAGGCTCAACGAGACATTAGAGACTCCCACTCCAGAAAAAGGCCATTTTTACAACACAACCCCTTCTCTTGACGTCCCAACACATACCTTCCATAGCAAGATAAATTCCGGGAGTTCTACTTACCCGAATCCGATTTGGAAAGGCCCTATGGACTCCATAATGCCTTGGCTACAATAATATCTCAACCAAAACTCAACATAACACCCCCCACTGAATTCTAGATGATCCTAGACCTCACCTAGCCCAGATTCTTTCTAAGGATGGCTTAGCCAAAGCAATAAATCACTATCTTTAAAGTGTTTTGGCCCGAACTCTTCACTACTGGCCTACTCATAATAACCCGGTCAGATCGTTACAAAAACCTAATGTCTGCCTAAATTTAACAGAAAGGTAAGTTGTGAGAAGACAAAGTGAATTAAAAACATTTGAAAAGTGAGCGAAAAGGACATGTCACACAAGGAAGAACTCAGTATGAAATTAGACCATTGGTCGTCCAAGGGACTCACACTTAATATACAGAAGAGAGGAGAGTTTTAGTTTATCAACCTTCAAAATATATCTAAAAATATAAGGTTTGCAATGGATTCGATTTTTGAAGGTGTTGATATAATGATGACGACGAAACTTGGCAAAATATTTATAATGCCTAAAATAAAATATTTATTTACCTAGGTTAGCCAAAATTTTATTAGTTAGTATTAATTTGTGGTGTGGAGCTTTGGTGTTGATTTATAGTAAGTTTGATATTTTTATTTATTTTCTTAATAGAAACATACCTAAGAAATATCAATTACAAGGATGTATTAAGTAAGTTATAACTCACTATATATTTGTAACTTATAATAAAAGTAAAATAAGTGTGAAAAACGTATGTGACTAATTAAACTTCTTTATTAAATCAATCGTCTTGACCTCAATACAAACAAGTCAGGATACGATAATTTGCATTGATCGGTAAGGGTAGTGTAGCCAAGTTAGGAGAAGCGATGTACCCCAAGAGTGTAATATAGACAACTTATTCTAATACAATCATTAGTGGCTACATTCACAGTCAGTGGCAGAGCCACCTGTATTCAAGGGGTCTCAATTAACACCCCTTTAGCGGAAAATTACATTGTTTAGCAAGGTAAAAAGAATTTTATGTATACATATACTATATATTAACTCCTCTTGACCTCTTAGTGAATTTCCATCTATATATTTTGACACATCTTAGTTGAATTTTTGGCTCCTCCACTGTCTACGCCGACATGTTAATTACATATAGATCACATAGAGACAACTTAAATAATCCGCATTTATCATTTACAAAAAATTAAAGGTTATACTTTTTATTTCATGTATAATTATTTAATTACTCAAAACTTTACTTTATTAATATTGAAATTATTTTTTTAAAATGTATTATCCATGACTTGGGGAGAAATTAGTTAGAACAAAAAGGAGTGAAGACCTTAGAGTACTCTAGAGAGGAGAGCAGGGTTTCAATTAAAGCATCTACCTTCAAAATCTATCAGAAAAAATAGGGCTTGCGATGTGAGAAAACAAAGTAAATTGAGAACATTTGGGGAGTACATTAAAAGGACGCATAGCACAAAGGCTCAATTCAGTATGAAATCATAGAAATACCCCAAAAATGGATCAAACGTCACTCATCCATAGCACTACTTGTCCTATTACATTACTCACCAAAGCATAAGGTGTGAATGAAGGAGGAGAAAGAAAGGTTCAATACATTAATTGAGATTATTTTTTACCATAAATTTGACAACTACAAGCTAGTAAAGCAGCAACTGCAAGACTGGAGCAAAAGAATACAGGTCTCAACACTTGATCCATCAAATAACAAGATATGTGCCATATGACTCATTTTTCATGGACACGCGTACATTTCTTCAATCTGTTTTTCAAGAGCAAAAGCATTTACACCCTGAGATGATTTACAAGTAACACAACTCAAAATGTACAATCATCATTCTTCTCTGTACTGACCACGAATACAAACTGTGTTAAACCTTTTCACTCTGTGGAAGACCAAACGACGAAGGTGTAAAACAACAGAAGGGGCGGCAGCAGCCTAACCCCCACCACTTGGGTACCCGGGACATGCATTTGTGGTCAAATATCCGTTGACACAGATGGGTTGGTATTTGTAGTATGCAGGAACTATTCGCTGATTGCTCCTCACAATCCTCCAACATGGCTTTGCACTCTGGAGCTCACTATTAAAGTGGGCCTTTTAAGGTAACTGATCAGCTTGCACAATTGATAACTTCAGCTTCCCAGTTGGGCCTTGATATACATTGTTCGTGCTCTTCAAGAACTCTACCTCCACGTGACCTATATTTATCATATCGGTCATAGCAGGTGGCAATCCCCAATAAAAAACGACATTGGGCTCGGATGCATCAACATCAGCATACTCTGTTGGGTTGGGGTCACAAAACCCCAACAACTCCTCCAGCTGCCAACCAAGCAAGGAAGGTTTCTTCAAAATACAATACTCACAACATGAAATAGAAATAATATATAAAATAGAATTACTTGTAAAAGGAGATTGTTTTATGCATTGCCAGACAAACCAGGCAGAGACTACCAGAAACTGGGAAGAAAGAAAATCAAGGATCAAGTAACTCTCATCACATATCTAGTCTACCATGGAGCAGTATTGTTAAAACTTCTCTAATCCACTAGCATCTTGCGATCTATATGTACCCCAACGCTTTATTTAGATAGAAGACTTGATTCATAAACCTTACATAAAGATTTCTCAAATAGTCGTCATCATGCACCAAAATAAAGACACAAGAGTGATTGTCTTTTAAATGTTGAATTTCATTATCACAGTGATATAATACCTACCATGTTCACAGTACCAGAACGACTGTGATCGACAGAAAAAATCATATCTCTTCATGCATCATTGGAAGTCAACCACATAACATGATCACTTCAATTACCCGCAACATATTGGATTACATAAAATTATACAATCAAGTTCGTTCTAGCATGCAAATTTCCCATACCAAAGATTTGATAGTGTATAACCAGAAAGCATAATTACTTATCCACAACATATTGGATTATACTAAATCTATCTAGTTTAGCAGGTTTCCAAAGAAAACTTCAACATTGTGTCACCTTTCCAAATATTCTTTTTTCTAGTTAGAGGTGAAAATATGCAAAAAGCCATATATAATTCATGTTTAACAAAAGCTAAGAGATTTGAACGACAGAGAAACAATAAGTCAGTTGGCAAGTCACATACTTTGATAATTAGGCAGCGAAAGCGTGATTTGACACAACCCACCCAGTCACCTAGCTCATCTTTATCAGAAGCTGAGAGGAAAATTTTGACAAATTTCTCATATTTTCTTGGATAAGGAAAGGGCTCAAACAGGATGTTCCAATCAAATTCTGGCCTTAACATATCCTGCAGTGAATATGACATGTAGTGAGGAGGGAAAGGAAGGGGAACAAGAAGGACCAAGCACAAATAAAGGATGAAAAGGAAGCATTAAAGATTTAATTAGGAAACAGAATATATCAATAAATTAATACCAAAAGGCACATACCTTAGTCAGCATATGCCCTCTCATGAACTCACTCTTGATTTTGAAAAATGTACTTCTGACAATGTTTGAATGACAAAATTGATATGGGCTACATGGTAACTGGATTGGCATCCACAAAACTTTATCCGTGGGAATAAATGGCCAAGCAACTCCATCTTGTAAAACTACTGGAGTCGGCCAAGGCCAAAAGGAAAATGTTTTGAAGAAAATAAAAAAAAGTGCACTCAAACTGGCTGTTGGATGCCTTTGACAGATGAATGCTGAAAGCACTGCTAGATGAACTCCTCCAAAGAATCCGAGCAACTGCAGGTAATTGCTTCATTAGTTTTATTTCATGATCAAGATGAAGTTGGTCATGCTGAAATTTTAAAATAGAAAGGCAGGATAAAAAGTTCACAATCCTTACATTCCCATAAACTCCTCGTTTCTTTGCCCATAGTTTAACACAACGCAGAACTGCCTGGAATATCTGTAGGATATCACACCACAAAACTATGTAAGACATGGCAATTCTGATTAATGAGCACCAATTAAGAACCTATAACACACTGACACAACCCAAGAATATCCCAAAACCAGAACAGGCTTATTCAACTAAATTTGTGGGTAAGTAGCTAAGGTAAAAATGTTCAAACTACTAGAGTATCTTCAAATAAGTTCTCCACCGTACATCATATCTCAATAATTTGATAGTGACTAATTTCTCAACTAACTAAAAGTTTCTAAGGGCCTGTTTGGAAGGACACCCTGGTAATTTGGTAATTGGATTTGGTGTAATTGGTGTAATTACATTGTCTTGTCCTGTTTGGAAGGACAGGTAATTACTTGGTCAGCAGGTAATTGGTGTAATTGGCAAGAGGTAATTACACTCTACAATTCACAGGCAGAGGCTGTGAATTGCTAGTAATTACCTGGTGTAATTACCACCTGATTACTTTTTAATTTCCTTTTTTTTTATATCTATTTTTATTTCTTTGTTTTAATTTTTTTTACTTCTATTATTTTAAGTTCTTTTTTTATTTTTATTATTCTAAAAATTTGTAAAAGTTTATTTTTTATTTTATATTATTATATTTCATTTTCTTCTTGTTCTCAACCTTACTTTACATGATTCTATGTAATTTTCTCGTATTATCTATTTCTTTATGCCATGCTTATTTTCTCATTAGCATAATTTTATTAGTATTCTAATTTTTAAATTAAAACAGAATTTATTGTTAAGTAAGGTTATAGACTTACGTTTTCTTTATTAAGAAAAAAATAAAAATAAATCATATTTATTGCTATGTTGAAATTTATTATAAGAGTATTATGTTAAATTTTTTGTTTTGAATTTATAACTAATGTTATATTTTCAGTTTCATTTGTTTTAGTAATATTGAATTTACATTGCATGTCATTTTTTAATTAGACTTGATAGATTATATTTTTGTCAAACATTTAATAATTTATGACATTTTATTTATATATTATTCATTTTATCAAACATGCATTTTACGATATTCGTAGAAACTTCATACTTTTAGTTGTTACGATCAATTCAATTGAAATATATTAATTTGAAAAAATATAAATCAATTATTTTTTCATAATAGTAGTACAGAAAATATGTTTATTAATTAATATATTTTCAAACAAGAATATATATCTTAAATATTTAATTTAATGTCATTTATAAAGTTTTTTATTTGTCTAGTATAAATTCTAAATAATTAATTTTTATTTTTAAAATTTATTATAATTTTATAATTGCAATTGTGCATCCAAACAGAACATGTGTAATTACACTGTGGCATCCAAACAGGACATGTGTAATTACACTGTGACAACCAAACAGGTCAGTGTAATTACTAGACAGTGTAATTACTAGGCTGGTAATTAGTCCCTAGTAATTACACCAATTACTAGGCTGGTAATTACTACCCTAGTAATTACACCAATTACAATTACCAAGTGGCTTTCCAAACAGACCCTAAGTAACCTCTTTCTTAATTCCAAATGACCATAATCGAACTCATGGAGGACTTTGGTAAGAGTTCAGTACTCAGAATTGTACATCACTACAATCTCAAGCTTTCATTTTTGAAAAAGTTAAGTGAACCATACTAGGAATAACTATTAAGAAGTATTACTTACCTCTACATTTGGCACAAGTTGAAGAATTCTCCTATTTGCACGAACACCAGACAGACTTTTCCAACTCTTGTCATCAATATTCTTCAGGAAGAATGGATTGAATACATCCACATCCTGGTCATAGCATAGAAAAAGCTAATATGATGTGACACTTCATTCAGAAATAATATAATATTAGAGAGAGACATTTAAGAAATCTTTGTTTTCTTTTGCAAATGAGTTGGTTGAGATGTGGTGACTTATATGGTTGCTCAAACGACTGACCATCAATCACAATAACAACAATATAAGGGTAAACTCACCTCAGGTATGGATATTACTTTTAGCCGTGCATATGGAAGATCAATAGAGATCCCATCAAATTTGAATCTCATCAGAGGAACCTTCGCACCTTTGACACAGTGGATATCTGATACTTCTGGTCTGCTCGCGAGAATGTTGCGCAGAACAATGAAAAAGTCTTCCTACATGAATCACAAGGATATACCCATCAAAATATGCACAACCTCAACCAGATTCAAAGAAGCTAATAAGAAAAGGACTCACTTCTATTGTTGCAAAGCACGGTCCAACACATAATGCATCAATATCAGACTCTGAATTATGAACCTGAAAAGAATAAAACAAGTCAGACGGTGAGGAAACTGCAACTTTGAAAGTATTTTCTGCATCAACTTGCAGCTGTGATATTAAAAGTGGGAGAGAAGTAAACAGTAAAATTGCAATCTCCCAGGGCATGGATAGGTAGTGTTCAGTTACGGGTTAAAATAGAACCATATTTACAAATGTCAGTTTTAATGTTGTGTCGCTGAAAGTACATTCCCTCTTAGAAAGACTTTCAACTTGAAACTGCATTTTGCAACAAGAAACTGTCAGTTGATAACAAGAACACAAATTATTACCCACAGATCTGCCATCATACTACTGCATTCTCCAACCAAACAAAAGAAAGGAAACTGTCAAGTAATGAATTAAGACTTACTCCTAGACCATATGATCCATATGTCAATATTGTGCCAGAGGCAAACCTGAGGTATCTTTTGGGAAGAGCATGATGGTAAGCCACTGTCTGAACCCATTCCCTCACTATCTGATAAATGAGAATGAACAAATAATGTAACGGAGTTAATAACTCTTGCCAATTACAGAATTTACATAATGGAAAACAACTATGCATTTCGATGAGATGTTTAACCTTTCAGAAATTTATACATCATTAAAGATTATAAAAAATTCTGGTACTCTTAATTTTTATTTTATACAATATTGGATTGAGATCAGTGAAGATTTATAGCCGACCCCAACATGTTTGGGATTGAGGTGTAATTGCTATTGTAGTAAAAACAACAGAAAGAAACTCTATCAAATCTAATATAGCGCAAAGCCAAATCTATTTGGTTAATAAAAATCCAACAGATTTATTAAGGTTATTTAGCTCTATTGTTTTCTTCCCATTTCTTTATTCTTTGGCACATTTATTTTACATATTAATTTACTATCTTGTCTTAATACTTTAGCTAGTTCTTTTCTTGCAATATGATGAGTTCCATAAACCTATAAAAAGGATACTTTCTCAATCACCCAAGTAAAATGCACACTTCTTCCAATTGATTAACATATTTTCACCTTTTTGAGCTTGTGAATAGCATTTCTCCTTTTCATTTCCTCCTCTAGCGAAGGCACTAAACCTTCATCGCCCATAATCTGCTTATAAACAAAGGCAAAATTAATCAGAAAGTTGAGCAAATGAAAGTTGACACTTTGATCAACACTTAAAAAAATTGCTAACCTGAAAGAGTGACATTGACCTTTCCATCTCCATTCTTAGAATCCCATCTTGGTTTCCCCCAAAACCCAAAACCCCATCAAGAGGGGGTAGGGGGTTAAAATGGCCTACCTGATAATCAAGATTCGAGTTTGGACGCAACCCAATTGACCATCGGGGTAGATATGTATTCACATGTCGAGGATCAACCAATTGTTGCCTTTCAATATGCCCAAATTCCATACACAAATCTTCAATTGGAATTCAAGAAGATGAAGTATGAAAAGGTAAGGGAAAAGAAACAAACAAAAACCCTTATTAGAGATATTGATTTTCTAAAAACCCCTTATTGAGAAGAAAACAAAAAGGATTTAGTAAAGGGAAAAATATGAAGAAAGGATTATGGTGACCTCTCTGTTCGTGCTGTGAAATTTTGGAAATGGTGTATGAAAAACGGGGGAAAGAAAGAAGAATTGTTTGTCCCTGGTGTGTGTGGTTAGAGGTGAAAACGTGTTATGATGCGCAAAGTGTCACCATTTCAAATATTGACACCTATATTCTGTATTACACGTCATCTAATCCAAAATTTATTTTAGGGTTTGTTCAAATTGGTGTAATTACTCTCTCCGTTCCTATTTATATGTAGTCATTATTAAAAGGGAATATTGTATAAAATAACAAACTATTAATTCAAATTAAATGTTATAACCACAGTTTGATTTAATTGTAACCCGTAGCAAAATATTGTCATTCGCCTCTCTCCCTGAAATTCTCGCTCTCCACTCTCGTTTTCTCTCTGGCCTCTCTCACTTTTATACAAACACAAATGTATAAAATGCGTTTGTGTTTGTATAAAGTGAGAGAAAATTGTATATATGCATATCTTTTCATTCGCCTCTCTCCCCAGAAAATCTCGTTCACCACTTTCTCAGATCGCGCTCGTCACTCTCACTTTATACAAATACAAATGTATAATTTGTGTTTGTGTTTGTATAGAGCGAGAGAACATTGTATATGCAAATACAATACATATATTTTCGTCCTGTACACTTATAATTATACAAATATCTTCCCCTGCCCTGTTTTCTTTTGTCTTTCTCTCTTTCTCGCTTTATACAAACACAGATTATACATTGATTCTTTTATATATGTATACCAAAACAGATTATACAATTGATCTTTTGTATATGTATACCGAAATTGTAACACCCCGACTTTTCAAAACGTATAAATTGACTCGTATCTTCGTGAAAAGACCAGGAGGGTGGGTAATAAATTAAGAATGATGTGTTATGTGATATTTTAAGTATTCAAGTGTTGTATCTCAAGTTTTGAAGTTAGGTAAGTGGCAAAATAAAAGTTGGCGAAAGTTACTGTAAATTCCTTTTTAAAGATTTGTCTGAACTTTGGGTCAAATGTCTCGGACGTTTTCTCCCAATTTATTAAGAGTTATGGTCCCCGCGACCTTTGAAATCAAAGGTCTATAAGTCTAGTTTCCAACGCATCAACCCGTTCGTTCATACGACTTCAGAATGGAGAGATATTTGCGTTTTCGCAAGACTGCGCAAGCATGCAAGTGAGGTGGGTCCCCTAGGTCGGTGGAACTTTATATATATCATCTTCTTCGACTTTTCTTCATTTTTCCTTCATTTTCCTTAGTGAAGAACCAGAAAACTCACAAAACCTACAAAACCCACTTGTAGGACAAGCCAAGTTACTGATTTTTGTGACTTAAGTCCTTGACAAAAGTTGTTCTACGCATTGAGCTCGTCAACATGGTATAATTTATTTTATCGATTTCCTAGCATATCGTACTTTGGTGTGTGGACAGCAGGGGTTTGGGCATATTTTAAAGTTTTAAGGTGTATTACAAACTTATAATCAAGGTAAGACCCTTCTTTCATCGATTCTAGCTTTGATAAGTCGCAAATAACAATTTACGACGGAAATACATATCTTTTATCGAATTTTAGTTGTATCTTCTATTCTTTTGTGTTGATTATGATTCTGCCTTGTTGTAGTATCAAGGGGGGTTGTGATTAAAGTTATTAGGACACGTGAATTCAGCAAAAAATGGATGTTAAGGCTATTCCCTACTTACGGTATGTTCCTTAAAGCTTAGAAGAAATGTATTTGGGTTGTTATCCTTGATATACTTGTAGCCGTGATTGTTGATTGTTGGCTACTCGAGTTGATATAATCCTCCCTTGTCGGGATTCTTATTCAGTTAGTAGCGTCCCTATGTTGGACACGCCTTAGAGGCTATTTGTATAGGTTTCTTATAACTAAATTGCTCGCTTTTAGCAATTGGATTGTTATTGTTGCCCTTGGGGCTATTGTGGTTAGCTGCAGGAATGTGATTTATGCCTAGAAGGGCTATGTTCTGCTTATAGGGCTATATGGATGCCTAAAAGGGCTATGAGTTGCCTACGGGGATATATTGATGCCTAGAAGGGCTATGAGTTGCCTATAGGGCTATATTGACGCCTAAGAAGGCTATGTGCTTCCTACAGGGCCATGTTGTTGCCTAAGAGGGGTATGAGTTGTCTATAAGCTATGTTGATGCCTAAGAGAGTTATGTTCTGCCTACGGGGATTTATTAATGCCTAAGAGGGCTATGTGACTGCCTACGGGGCTAGGAGACTACTGATAAGGGTATATAGGCTGAGTAGCACCTTTCGGGCTTATGGGGGTCTGAGTAGGTGGTTTTGTGTGTTGTTTGTACCTGTCGAGCTTATGAGGGCTTGGTTAGGTTGTTGTTTTATTATTTTTGATAAGTTTAGATTTAGGAGCAGGTCAATACACTTATCTTATCCTTGATTTATTTATCAGATTATTCCAGTATATATCAAGATACCTTCTCATAGTCTATTTCCTTTCATACTCTGTACATTATTTTGTACTGACTCCCCATTGCCTTGGGGGAGTTGCATTCATGCATGCAGGTCCTGACAGACGATCGAGTAGACCTCTTCAACAGCAAGATTGAATTTTATCCAGTTGGCTAGCCCCTTTCCTCCGGAGCTGCCAGAGTTGGGAGGTTTGTTACCTTTTGTTGTATATATCTTTATGGGTACGCTGGGGCCCTATCCCGCTAATTTTTACTACTCTTAGAGGCTTGCAGACTAGTGTGTGGGGTGTATAGCTACGTTATGGCCATACTGGCCTATGTTGTTGGTTTGCTGAAGCTTGTGAGCTGTTTGATGTATTGTATTGATATATACCTGCTTTTAGTTTTGGTATTTGCGTGTGGCTGCCATGCGCTAGTAGCAAATGGTTCGGCAGGGTCGGCTCGGGCCTGAGTTTTGGCATTAGGAGCCAGTTGCACCCCTCAAGTTTGGGGCATGACAGAAATATACATATTAAAAGTCATACAAAACATAAAGTTTGTTATAGAGCGCAATTATATAAACTATAGTTATAGCATACAAATATGATTTTTATGTTTGCTAAACCTAAATTTGCTCTTATTAAAGATAGATGTTTTTAAATATTTTTTCATTTATTATTATTTGTCATTTATTCTTAAAATAGATTTTTACTTTTACTTGTCAATTTTGACATATCAAGAAATGACAATTTTTTTTTTTCATGTTTTACCATTAGCATTAAATATTTATTCTCCAAATTATTTTCAAGACCTAATATTAAACCTCATTTAATAGGGATGGTGTGTATCAATAATTATTTTTTAAATGGATGTGTCAAGTCAAACAATGATAAATAAAAATGAACGGAGGGAGTACTTGTCGTTTTACAAAATTAATACAAAAGGAACGGGAAAAACTATATAACTAGATATATTTTGTCACCATATATACATATTTTATCTCTAGTTTAAAAATTACCCATAATACCACTTTTGAATAATTATACTATATATTTTAAAAAGTTATATAAAAAGTTAAATCAGATACACAAATTCCTTAAATATGGTATTGAATAATTATCTTAAAATATAATCTCCTTAATTAATGGGACATTAATAATTCAAATTTTACTTTATCTCCTATCACACTAATCGTTTCCCTCCCTAATCTCATTATCGGTATGTATCTCACCCCACCCTCACGTAATTCACACACACCCATCTTCTCAACTTCTTCCTCCACCATAATACATGTTTGGATGTACTAAATCAATAACTAATTCTTGATGACTAGCAATAAATAAAGAAGTAAGATTTTGTTCAGTTTTTCGCTAATATTTGAATGTATCGAGAAGATTTCACCACTTTTATGTATTTGAGTTAGAGTTTCAATTTTTCTAAAGTTCGATATTAGATTTTACATTGTTTGAAGTTACTCTTTATCCATAGAGCAATGTCTCACAATGTCACGATGCAAATTAGGCCCGTGACCGGAGGTAAGGGGAAACAATCTCAAACCAAGCCTTAACATAAATCCACAGAAAATCGGGTAGAATTTCCTTTGTTTTTTGGCCTATCAATTTTTCCTTGTCTTAGAAATCAATAAATACATGCAGCTAATAACATTCCTAACTCATGACTCAATATTCATCAACAATTCAATCGTTAAACAATTATACCAATTCTTCTCCAATTACGAAAAGAAGTTTAAAATTAGTCATTTGACTACAACACGAAGGAATAATCATGACTCTAATAAATAACTGACAAATGTAGCGACTCTAAGAGTTTAAAACAGAGAAAATATCAATTTGATAAATCTCTTGTCGAGCGAAGCAGGGCTCACTAGATGCTACCAAATCACACTCTTTAGTTAATGAAATGCCCGTCAATACCACTTCAGTTCTCTGTAAAAACATTTAGCGAGGAGTGAGACGTAAGCTCAGTAAGTAATAACACCTAACCAAAATCAATTTAATGAGGGACAAGTCAGAAAACATGTTAATATGATAATCAAAATGATGAATCAATGTGTCCTTTCAGAAATGATAACAATAATCAATCTTAGTTGTCTAATCAATGTGAACTTTTAGAAATAATGAATCAATGTGTCCTTTCAGAAACGATAACAATAATCAATCTTATTTGCCTCATATAAGCAAAATAATGTGAACTTTTAGAAATAAACTCATAAAAACACTTTCATAGCAAATCTTATATTTGGGAGGTTTCGAATCATGTAATCAGTGTGGCCTTCTTCTTTAAGAAGTAACCAATGACAGTAAACTCCTCATAAATGAGTTAAACACTCTTATCGGTAGATCCCTACTCAAGGGATGTCAGTAAAAGTATGCTAATTTTATCTTTCCACTAGCAAGGGCTATATCGGTAATCTGTAGCTACAAGGTGCACCAGATCTAACGAACCCGCCGTTAGCTACAAGATTCGTCAAGGTCTACTCTCATTTATACTTTTCTTTGAAATCAGTAGAAACATTTCAAAATTTTATAAGACATTTAGGTTCTTATCAAATCATAGTTTATGAAATTTTAACCAAAAACATATGTCAAAATATTAATTTTTCAAGTAAATGTTAAACTCTTTCGATAACGGTAATCATATCTCAAGTATCAATAAACATGTCTTATAAAAGCGAGTTCATCTCAAATAACTATTTCGATATTATATCAAGTAAAAGACTTGTCACATATGCAAGTTCAAAGCATTTCGATAAATCATTCACTTTTTAAACCATGTATAAATCATAAAAGTTATAAGACACAAATTATAGTAGGATTACTACTCATAGTACTCATGTTGAAATATCGAACTTGTCACCTCAAGCAATCCGTAAGGCCTTCTTCAATCAATCTATAATCATATCATAATAACCTCGTGTTAACTTCTTCATTTACGACAATTACCCAGCCCTCGAGGTACCATAAATAACTCAAAATTTGCCATATCGCCTAACTGGTACTTAGATCACACAAAACAGCCTCATCTTGATTACTTTCACATTGTAATAAACCAACATAAGCTTATTGTCCTTCTACTTTTCTTTCATCTATGCTGAAATATAAAAACTTTGTCCAATCATTAAACGTACTCACTCAAATGCTAAGAATTTAACAGATTCTTTTATCTCTTTAACCCTTATTTTCTTAAACTTACAATCCTAATTCTATAGTCATAAAATCTGTGAATTTAAATCTTTAAATTAAGTTCAGAAAATTTACTTTTCTTTTCTCCTTCTCTCTTTCATTACGAATTGAGGCTTTTAATTTATCTTCGTTGATCCTTTACAGAGGAGCAAAATAGAAGCTTCTTGTATGTTTTCCTTCAAGTTTACCAAGTAGCTGAAGGGAATAACTTAAAAGGGTCTACTATTAGAGCCTTTCATGAACATACGCAGGAAGTGGGCTGAAGCCCTCCTCTTTTTTTTAAATTTTTCTTTTTTTTCAAAAATCAATTTAATTAGGTTTCCTTTCCACTTTCTTCCTCTTTTTATTATAAAAAAAAGAAAAAATTAAAGACTTTTCTGCCCTTATTTAAGTAATGGGTGTTACACACAATTCACAAAATAGTATGAGTTCTTTATCTATAGAGCAATGTTTGAAGTTGTTTATACAATTTTTATTTGTTTGTTTTCATTAAGAATTTTGTAATGGGTGCATGATTTCAATCTTCATCTACCAATATTGAAGTCGAAAATAGATCTCATTTTAGGAATGATCCAATCAAAATGGCAAAATTACGTTAAATTTTATTTAACAGATCAGATATACAACTGAACTCAAATACACAATAAGTGCAACAAGACGTAATGGAGTCTAACATATAGGTTTGGATTTTTTTCTAAATAATTTTTTAATATATTGATATTTTTTAACAAAGATTGATGTGCACCTGTTTTGATTTTCAATATGTTTATGTTTTTCACGCTGTTTATGATTTGGATATTTGTAAAGAAAAGTCAGATGTATCTCAATCTATTTTAAGTGTCTATTGTGTTTTTGTATTTCTTTATGAATTGGGGTTTTGTATAAGTAGATTAAATTTGAAAGATTATGTAACTTATATAGATATATCTAAGTTACATAATTTTCTAAATTCAATCTACTTTTATATTATAGAGTAAAAAAAATCATATCTATTACAAAGAATAAAGCCAACGTCTTTTAAATATTTAGCTACTCACACTCATGATATGGAGTTAAGCATGTCCTCTACCGAAAAGGATATGACATTTGTCCATGAACCTCGCAAAGGAAGGGACAAGCAGAAACCCAAGAGATGGAGCAAATTTGTGCCCAGAAATTACAACAAATAATCCATGAATGTCAATATGTCGCCTATGAAGTTCACAACGAAGGAAAGCAAGAAGTAAGGTGTGAAAACCACTTTTCAAGCGCGTTCAAATCAAAAGTCGACACTGAGGAAGATGCAAGATAAGGAATACCGCCTCTTGGATTCACCGCCACTACAGGGTGGTTAACCTCATAAGATCTTGCTCTATACTCGTCATCTCTGATGGATCGCAGTTAGCTTGTATTCGATTGCTGAATTTTATCCACTGCTTTCCTTTGCCGTCTATTTGCCATGTCGGCACTATGGAGCTTCACCACGTACGCCTTGGGTTACTGTCGTGCACCAGATCGAGAATAATTATCTTTTTCCTTTCTTGAAATTAAAATTGCATTAAAGGGCACTTTTGTTATTTAGGTATTGAGTTATCAAAAAAGAATCTATAATAACTTATATATTTAGAAATTACGTAAAAAATATTACAAATCACAATGGTTAACAACTTAAAATATTTTTAAAAACATATAAAAATTTACGATCAAATAAAATTGACTCTTTAAATTTTATTTGTGCCACATATATTGGATTAAAGGGAGTAAATACATTTTCAATAATTTATATGTTTGTATGTTGAAAGTATTATGAATTAAAATAATTTTATTTTATTGATTCTTGGAATTCTATACGTGTCATATAAGTTGGGATAGGGAAATAATATATATTAGACCCATAACATATTTGATTGACTTTTCAAATTCCATATGTACCACATAAATTGAAACATATGAATAAATACATAAAAAAATATTTATATATTTTAAATTATAAAGTACTATAAATCACCATAATTAATAACTTAAAATAATTTTAAAAATTCTTTTAAAGTAATATTGTAGGTGAATAGTGGTAGAGAAGGACACGAGTTTTGCTACAATTGAAATCTCATGCCTTAAGGTGCATGATGTTGCAATCTTTAAATTAATTGACAATTTGACTTGTGTCGGTAGTACCTGCTATTCACTCATTTATACATGAATATTATATATATATATATATATATATATATATTTTAAATTTAATTTACGTATTATAATTTAAATTTTGAAAGCTAAAATTTATATATTTAAAAACTATATAAAAAAATATTAAAATGATGCTAATTAACAAACCAAGATAAAAATCAGTATTAAATAAAATTTATTTCAATAGAAACATATGCTATATGGAGGGTATAAGAAAAAGAGAAGAAGCAAGATAATTAAGTGTTTTTGATTAGTTTAAAATGTGATTGATTATGGAATAACATAACCCAGTTATAAGGATCATTAGGGCTCGTTTGGTGTGAGGGATTAGAAATAATAGTGATGGGATAAGGAAATAGTGATGGGATAAAAAAAAAATTATGTTGTTTGGTTGGCAAGTCCGGGATAACTTATCCCGGGATTAATAATTAGTACCGGGATAAGTTATCCCTCCCCATGGGTGGTATAGTAATCCCGGGATAACTTATCCCGAGATAGAATAGGTAAATGACAACTATGTCCCTTTAAATCCTTTTTATGTATCATTTTTTACATTTATGTATATTTACATTTTTTTAATACCATGTATAATAATATTTACTACTCCTTATTTTTATGATAATTATACATATTTTTCTATTAAAAAATTATACTATATAAATATAATTTTTATTTATGAATTTATTTGACTAATTCTTATGTTTATTTTATTTTGATATCTCATAAATTTTCTTCTCTTTAATAAACTTAAGAGGAAAGTTCTATTTTTAAGCTAAATAAGAAAAAAGTTATATTTTTAAATACACATGGTACTTATCATGGGAATACATAAACAAAAATATTTAAGTTAAAAAAAAATAAAAGTTTTATTTTAAAAAATGAATAACTAAAGCTCACAAAGAAAAAATTAAAAAGTTTAAATAAAGTGAAGGGTAATTTTGTAAACAAACAACTTGTTCTTAAAATTTATCAATATATATTATTTTGAATATAACAAACCAAACACTCAATAAGAAATAATCCCAGAACAACTTATCCATCATAACTAATCCCAACATAACTTATCCCAACATAACTTATCCCATCACAACTCATATTCAAACCAAACGACCCCTAAAGGCGGAAGGGTAGCTTTCTAACCATTTTTTTTGGTTCAGCCTCCCATCCATTTCCGTCGAAGTATATAATAAATACTAGCAAAACACCAAAGATTTATAACTACATCTCATCATTTCTCTTCTTTCTTTCTTCTAATCATCAATTGATTCAGTGCTGAATTGTGAGAATGCTAATCTACGGCCCCCTTTCACCTGGTCAGGTTAGTCTATTTTTGGTTCGCATTTTGATCCACTTTTCTTTCTTTTGGGTTTTGTATTTGGTTTGTGCTCAACATGTTTTGTATGAAGTTCAAATATTTGCTTCCACTGTTAATGCTCCTCATTTTTTGCAAATCGGTTTATCAAGTTGGGTATTCTATTGCTGAATGCTTTCTGGTTATCCGTCATAAAGTTTACTTGTTCAATAACATACATCTATTGGACTCTGGGTTTTGGTTCAAATACTAGTAGTTTGATGTTATCTGATTCTTCTTATGATTTCGCAATTAAAATTCGGACCTTTTTGTTCACTCTATTACATTTTGCACTGAGTGGACTTGTTTTACTAAGCTGCATTTGTTTCATAACTTCCCATTTGATTATGGAACTTAGAGTTCAACTTTATTTTTTAAGGGGTTACTCCCACTTCACATCATAATAGGATGTTGAATGCTTTTGGGTAAGTGGCATTTTCGATGTTCTAATGTGTTACTCCTTTCTGATTACATTTTCAAACTGGGCTTTTATTTCTTTGATTCCATGTATAATGGGACTTTTGAGCTTTGAGTCTTGTTTTGTCTTCTTGGTTTCAAATTTCATAGCATTGTCGTAGAGTTTTATAGTTAGAAGGTGGTTTACATGATTTTTGCCATGTGATCAAGTGTTTGTAGTTCTAGGTTTCAATGAGTTGATTTTGGCTATGTTGCTCCGACTCTTCAAAAATGATGCAGCACCCGTGTCAAATTCTTCAAAAATATAACTACTTCTAGAGAACCCGACACGCACCCATCGACATTTTTGAAGAGTCCGAGCAACATATGATTTTGGACAACGGATGATTGATATATCAAAATGTAACTTTCCTCTAAATGAATTACAGGTGTCATTTTTTCTTGGAATTGTGCCAGTATGTGCTGCTTGGTTATATTCAGAGTATTTGGAGTACAAGAAAAATTCATCATCATCCAAAGTGTAAGTGGATTAAACCTCTTCGGTTATGTATTTTGGCAGATAAATTGTTGTATGGCGATAGCAATTTATTTAAAAATTTCTCGATTATATGATAGCTCTTTATTAATTCCCCTTATAAAGAAATATACTTCTTATTATGGTTGTTGTTGTTATTACTATTTCTTCTGTTATTGTTGTTGACACTTCCTCTGCAAAAATATACATTAGGGAGCATTCATTTGTGTGCTTTTGTCTCTCTACAAAAGCGTCTTTTAATATCAGATCAGATATGATGGTAACTGATAAGTGTCATAAGATGTGCGAATAATAATTTTCCAGTTCCTTGATATCTAAATATGATATGATTCCTTTCTTAGTCCGCGGTATGTTCATTCATCTGCCCATTCATATCTTCCTATCTTATCTCCTAGAATTAGTGAATGAAGGTGGCAGGTTCTTCATGAATATATGTTTTTCTAAAAAAAAAAAATGTGTATATCTTTACTGTACCTCAAATCTGTGATGCATGTCTTGACCAAGCGAGGGCTTTCATCTTCAATCAAATTTAAATCTGGAGAGTTCCTCTTACATATTGCAGTAGGCATTCTGATATCAATTTGGTTGAGTTGGGAAATGAAGCAGTCAAAGAAGATGATAGAGCTGTCCTATTGGAAGGAGGTGGTCTTCAATCAACATCGCCTAGAATCAGAAGTTCATCTGTGACATCTCAGATAACTAGGTTTGAAACTCTATATTTACTCTAATCAGATGAAATGCCAGTTCATGGAACTCATGTAAGGTATACACCTCAGGTTTTTCTTGATGGATGAAACTCTCTTGCTTGAAAATCGATTAACTCTGAGAGCAATGTAAGTGGACTTTCATGATTTGAAGACAATGGCTCAACTTGTTGTTTCTCATCTCCCCTATTTATCTACAGATCAGAGTTTGGAGCCCTTTTGACTTACTTTTACCTATCTGACCGTACAAATCTGTTTGGTGAATCAAAAAAGGTACATTAAACCTTTTCTTTATCTTTGTGTTTTCTTCATGAACCATTGACATTGTTTATAATTATTAACCAAAGAAATATTGGAACATTCCTTTTGGGGTAAAAGCATGAGGATAAGTTTAACTGTGCAGCATATGAACAATTGACTAATTTAGCAGGGATAGAAGCAGCTTTCTTTCTTCTATCCTTTTTTGTCTGTTTCCTCGTTTGCTACAGTTTGACTTTTTAGGTCACGTATTTTTCAGTATTAGGATGGAAAAGGTGATGTTTTTGTCCTGAATACTGTTACAACACTGGAGCACCCTGTTATTGTGCTTACAATAATAATTTTACATAAAACTAAGTTGGCCCATGTTCTATGCTATATCTGGATGGAGCATCTCTAGATCCTTTGACAATGTGGAGACACAGACTCAAGGATTACGAGTACATTCCTTCAAAATAAAGAAGCAAGTACAACTGATCAAGAATCCTTAACTCTATTTTGTGTATTTTTTTAATTAGTTCAAGATCATTTGCAACTTTAGATAAATTCCAAGGTTCTAGTCTTTAATGTATCATTTATGTGCCGGAAACTGGTTATATGCAGTTGCTTGGTTCTAACTAACTTTTGCCTCTTCTTTTGGTTGTCTTTGCAGAGCTACAATCGTGATCTTTTCATCTTCCTCTACTTCCTTCTCATCATTGTCTCAGCAATCACTTCTTTTAAGATCCACCATGATAAGTCTCCTTTCTCCGGAAAATCTATAATGTATTTGAATCGGCATCAAACTGAAGAATGGAAAGGATGGATGCAGGTAGCTCATCTCTTGAAGTATTTTTGAAAAGATCTCTTGAAGTATTCACTAGCTGATAATCTATGATTTCCTGTCTCCTGATTTGTCCTGCATATGTTGGTATGAAATCTGACTTTATGTTGTAACTTTATCTTTCACCTATTGTTGTGAATAATGAATCTCCTCATGATACTAGTATGGGATTGGAAATTGTTGGATAATAGTAAATGGGCTCTACACAACGAAAAAACTTGGACATGCTTCCCCCCTGTGAGTATGTGAGCTCCCACGAAAAAGGAGAAAAGAAAATAGGATACTAGTGTAGGGCTGTAGGCCACTAGGAGAGAATAGGATGTCTGAGCGTGAACAAAATTCTTCTCCAAGGGGGGTTTGCTTGAGTAAGGAAACACCAAAGTCCATCTGAAGTATTTATGATGGCATAACTTATATCAGAAAAAAATTATGGCATAATTTAAAAGTAAACCAATTGCAATTGCATCTTGGAAATACTTGTTTCCTGTACCACTTGGACAACCAGGCAATCTGTTGAATAACTTGGAGTCAGTGACGGTATTCCTTCTCATAAACATCTGCCAGTTTATTTTCTGTCTACAAGTTTCTGTTGCATCCGCCATACACTTCTGGATTCTCACAATTTAATTTCTTGTAACAGGTATTATTTTTAATGTATCACTACTTTGCTGCCACCGAAATTTACAATGCTATACGAGTTTTTATAGCTGCATATGTATGGATGACTGGGTTCGGGAATTTCTCTTACTACTACATCCGCAAGGATTTCAGCATTGCAAGATTCACTCAGGTAGTATCTGCCCGTTGACTTTGCAGATCTTTTGTATTGAATTTTCCTTAATTGGCAGTGCCTCTGAAAGATTTAGTCTTTGATGGACAGATGATGTGGAGGCTTAACTTCTTGGTATTCTTTAGCTGTGTTATCCTTAACAACAATTACATGTTGTATTATATATGCCCCATGCACACTCTTTTCACACTGATGGTTTATGGGGCCCTTGGTATATTCAACAAATACAATGAAAATGGGACAGTTATTGCCGTTAAATTCATTGCCTGCTTCTTGGTTGTTATTCTGATGTGGGAAGTTCCAGGAGTCTTTGAAGTGGTTTGGAGCCCATTTACTTTCTTCCTTGGTTGGTACCTTGAATTTGCTTCTTTTTGTTCTTAGTAGTCACGACTGGTTACTAACACCTGTGTGTATGTATGTATTTTAGGATATGCTGACCCAGATCCTTCAAAACCAAAGCAGTCTCTCTTGCATGAATGGGAATTCCGTTCAGGTCTTGATCGTTACATATGGATAATTGGGATGATATATGCATACTACCATCCAACAGTAGGTTCTCATTCAGGGATTTATCAATTTTTACCTGTCATTCAGTCCACTTATGAACTTTTGCTACTGTCAGAGCAGAGCTGAGGATGTTGTCCGTTATCCTTTTCTAAAATTTCAGCTCCTTTCCTTAACAATGTTAGTTCATAAATGGTTCTAGTTTCATATATCAGGTAGAGAGATGGATGGAGAAACTTGAGGAAACTGAAGTGAAACGTAGGATATCAATAAAAGCAGCTGTTGCCCTAATGTCACTCACGGTACCTCCTCTCTTTTGCCGCTGTCTGAATTTTCGAACTTCTCTCCCTTGTTTACTTATCATACAAATGCCAGATGGGATATCTTTGGTATGAGTACATATACAAGCTTCCGAAGGTCACATATAACAAATATCATCCTTACACATCTTGGATACCGATAGCGTATGTCTTTTTTCCCCTTTACTTGATTGCTCAGTTATTTTGGGAGTTTCTTCTTCCACTAGTGAATAATGTGTTGCATGTTCCCTTCTAATGTAAATTTTGGTGTTCTTATCTAACAGTGTCTACATATCCTTGCGGAATGTTACCCAATATTTTCGTAGCTACTCGTTAACCCTTTTTGCGTAAGTAAATTTGCATTAAAAGTTTTTTTTACAGTTCATTTTTCATATGTTTGAGTTCAAGGAAAGGCATTGAAAGCCAGTAAATTCATGACAGACATGTATAAGTCGATACTAGATATTGGATTTTGGTTTATTACTTCAAGACAGACCACTTATTGCTTTGTTGACCTGCAGATGGCTCGGGAAGATCACTTTGGAGACTTATATATCCCAAATCCATATATGGTTAAGGTATGAGAGATGAATTAAAGGTTAATTTGTTTCTTGCACATCCATTACATGATTTTTAAGATAGTATGCTTCACTAGCTCCTATTGATTCATGATACTAATTCCTTCTCTGATATGTGTATAATGTCATCACAAGACTAATGTAAGTTTCACTTTTGGCTGTTTATTGTGTGATGTTCCTCAAACTCTGATCTTATTTAGTAATTGACTTTGAGCTGGTTATGAAAAAAGATATTATAATAGGTATTTGTGTCACCTCGGAATGCTGGAGTTGGCTTAACGTTTTGGCATACTAACCACTAATTACAATGTGATTCTATGGAAACAAAGAAATCTTAGTAGTTCTGCTTCTGTTTTTAAAAAGATGAATTGTGGGTATGAACAAATGTGTACATTTAACATAGAGGTAAATAAACGCAGATCTGGTGTGCCAGACGGACAGCCTAAAAAGTTGCTGTGTTTGATCCCCGACTACCCGTTGATGAACTTCATGCTTACCACTGCCATATATGTTGCAGTAAGTAGATTAATTTCTTGTTCATTGCCTTTCATGAGGGAAAAGAATGAAACGCAACGAATCAGTTTCCTGTTTCTTCATATATGTGCAGGTTTCTCACAGATTATTTGAATTGACAAACACTTTGAAATCCACATTTATTCCCATGAAAGATGATAAACGTCTTGGCTACAACATAGTTGCGGCTTTAGTTGTATCAGGTCTTCTATATGTCTTGTCCTCTGTATTTCTAAGGGTACCTCAGATGCTGGTAAGTCATTCTCTTTAGTGTTTGCTTCAACTTTTGCATTTCTCAAGTTTCTATAAGAATGATCAGAAATCTCGAACAGAAAGCAAATGTATGCTTGTAGAAAATTCCAAGTTGACATCTATCTAGTGAAAAGTGGAAGTTCCTCATTTTTGAAAGAAAATCAATCCTTGTAATGAGCTTGTTTCTAATTTACAGGTGTAAATGCGTAACGTACATTATATGAAGGCAGATACAATTTGTGAGCCAGCTACAACTGGCTACAGTTTCTTTTTTTAAATGATTAAACAGAGATATACTCAACCGGGTTATAGTTTTTAGTTTAGGATTCTTTGTATATAAAGTCTGGCACTTGAACTCAAATTTTGGATTGTGCAGTTTGTATTTTTCACATTTTGTAATGTATACCTTCTACCTGTGAGGTGATGTCCCAGTTTACTTATTTATATTGTTCTACCACAGTAATATATTTGAAAGGAAAATGTCATTTCATCCCATAAAAAAGCTTGTATTTCTGCAGAAAGGCATGCTGCTTCCCAGGCATGTCACATAAAAAAACTGCACACTTTCGTTTTGTATATTCCGAAACATATTGGCATCAAAAACGAAAGAACAAACAGGAACGTATAAATTACATGTCTGCTGAAAATCAAGGTGGAGCAGTTTCAAAACCTGTATCTGTCTATCTTTAAGGCAAAAACAACCTAAAGTCGGAACGTATAACTTGTTTCAAGAGCATCACTTATATCAAGAAAAAGGCTCGACTGCAAGAAATTTGAACCTAAATAATTAGATTAGGCGAAGATAACCAGCTCATCTATATCATTCAACAGTGATTTGAAATGTCTAACTGCTTATACAAATACTCAAGCTTTTGAACTCCAAATATAAGTCACCTAACAAAAACTTTAGTCAAGATCAAAATGTTCAACTACTCACAACTCAAAAGTTTGAACCAGTGGTTTGTTCTGCAGTAATAATCTCGGGCAACTTAAAAGAAAGGAAACATCATGAGTGCAAACTTTGAATACCACTACTTTGAACTTGAAAATGTCTAGCATCTTCTTGATGTGCCACGTAAGCTAGCTTCCACCATCAAGGAGAGAGAAGGTCTTCATCTCACACAGGATCCTCAGAATATATGCACAATGTCATACGCAAATCTTTCGTGTGTTAAGGAATTATAGGATACAACACCATGCAAGTGAAGATATGGTAAATGTACTTAGAAACTACGCAAGAAATGCAAGGAAGATATTGGCACTGATACTGCCAGTTTATCTCTGCAAATTCTTTTGAAAAACTTGTTTTGGTCAAAAGTTTTCAGAACTTCTTCTCAGAGAAACTCTGTCAAAATACCTTTTTTTGGTTGAAAAGTCTTCTCTTAAAAGAAAACAAAAAAGATTGAGAACCGTTAGAACACTTTAAAAGATCTTACAATCATGCATATATGTTTTGTTCCGAACAATTTTTTCCTCAACAAGAGCGGTTAGTATTCTTAGGAGAGAGGATGTAACGTAGAGGATAATATGTTGACAGCAACTCTAACCTGATAATACCTGTACAGTCATTCCTATCTTATTTGCGATGATAGTAAAACTTTAAAATTTTGACAACAGACATACTTCTTGGGACAGGAGATGAGGACAAAATAGTTCAGATAGTTTTATTAAGGGAGGGAAAAAATGCATGTCTTATCTTTAAGAAGACTACAACAGATAAGGATACGTCCAGAAGAGCACAAATGACTGCAAAGAAAAGAAACAATGTCAATCGAGTGTCAAATATAAAGCTAGATTTACAATTTGAAATCATCATGCAAAGATAGTAAATTCCTCTCAGTAATCAAGCAGTGGAACTGCTGTGCCTCAAGTTATAAAAGCTTATTCCAGGAGGCCAAAATAAACAATAAAAAGACTTTAACTATCATGAGACAATTACGGAGTGTTTTTTTCTATAAAAAAAGGGGCAAGGCAGTTAGAAGAGGGTGTTCAGAAAAAGGAAAAGGGAATTCTTGGAGAGTTCCACCTCTCGAATATCTGGAAAGGTTGTGATCTGTTTAATCGTAGGTTATGTATTATATAATTTAAGTTCATTCATGTCTTAGGATGTAATTTATGGTGTTGGCAGTGTCCTATTGATTGTTTTTCAGATTTCTTGTTGTAATATCAGTGTATCTAGTGTGAAACGGTATTTTGCAGTGAATGAAATTTCTGAAGCAGAAAGATTACAGGCAGTAGGTGTTAGTTTGGAAGGAAAAACCTTGAATTGGATTATTGGATAGAGTCTTGGCAACCAATGTTACCTGGGAAGACTTCAAAGGGAGTTGTTAAACCGATTTCATCGTTCTCAAAAGATCAATCAGTATGATGTCTTAATGGGGCTGAAGCAAGTTACCACAATAACCGCGTTTCATGAAGAATTTGAAAAGGTGTCAGCGTCTATGAAGGAGGCGTCTGATGGACAATCTGGCGTACTTTTGAATGGGCAGAATGAGGAAATTTGAGCAGAAGTAATGCTTACGGGATCAAACATTGAAAGAGATAAAGGAGATGGCTCAAAAGGTGGGGTATCGAACTTCTGTTTTGCAGCAAGTTCAAAGTTCTAAATTTGAACCAAATAAAGGAAGTTCAGGCAACAAACCAGTTGGATTTAGACCCAATCATCCTAAAGTCACAAACATAGTTGAAACACGTGACTCAATAACCAGATCAGCAGGTCGTAACACCAATTCACTAGTTCATACTGCCACGAAGTTGACTACTTTGGTAGAAAAATCAGAGGAACAATTCAGAAGGTTGTCTGATTCAGAATTTGCTCGAAAAAGACAACAGGGGTTATATTTCAGATGTGATGAAGAATTTGTCCCCAATCATCGTCGTAAAAATAGGCAGCTTAACCTATTGATTATTTCAGGCACCCAATACAAATGAAGATGGTATGGAAGAATTCTTTGAGTCTACCGGAAAAGATGTAGTTGAAGGGGAAACTAAGGGTGCTACGATGGTGTAGAATCTACAATTTCCAGACTTTCTCTCAAGTTATAAAAGCTTATTCCAGGAGGCCAAATTAAACAATTACTCCCTCCGTCCGTCCCATTTTATGTGGCACCATTTCTTTTTTGGTCAGTCCCAAAAAGAATGTCACATTTCCTTATATGGTAAGTATTTAAAGGTATAATTCCTCTTTTACCCTTGTTGGTCCCACTTAATCTTAAAATAATACTCCAATACATTTATGAGGAGAGAGAAAAGTGAGTCTACTTTTTAAAGGGCAATTTGGTAAACATTTCAAAGTTTTCATTTATTTCTTAAACTCCGTGCCCGGTCAAATGTTGCCACATAAAATGGGACGGAGGGAGTAAAAGATTTAGTAACTATCATGAGACAGTTACAGGGTGGTTTTTTCTGTACAAAAAGGGGCAAGGCAGTTAAAAGAGGGTGTTCAGAAAAAGGAAAAAGGAATTCTGGGAGAGTTCTAGACTCTCAAATATCTTGAAAGGTTATGATCTGTTTAATCATAGGTTATGTATTATATAACTAAAGTTCATTCATGTCTTAGGATGTAATTTATGGTGTTGGCAATGTCCTAGTGATTGTTTTTCAGACTTCTTGTTGTAATATCAGTGTATCTAGTGTGAAACAGCAGTATTTGTTCCTTTATTTACTATTTCAGCAGTAAAGTCTATCAGAAACTATTATGTTGGATACTATATCAAAACTAAAAGGTAGTTCATAGGCTACCAAAACCTAGAAATCGACCCTTCCACAGATTCCCAGAAAACCTAAGAATTCCCAGTAAAAAGACCAAGAAATCAACACTCATCACCCTAAAAATAATTAAGAAGATCCACAGGAATACTGATAACATGATTCTAATCAACAAAATATCACCGAAATAAATAATATATTCCAATAATTAGTTAACTTAAAGAGAAATTTGAAGAAAGAAAAGTTAAGATGCTATGGGAAGAATTCATAACAGGAAAATGAATGAGAAAAAAACTTCCAAAAGGGCATTGAAGAAACAGGGAGGAAAAATGAAGCAGGATAGACAAATTAGTTAGGGCTTCAAAAAAATATTACTCCCTCTGTTTCAATTTGTTTGTCCTGTTTTGACTTGGCACAAAGTTTAAGAAAGTAAAGAAGA
This sequence comes from Solanum verrucosum, assembly GCF_900185275.1. Classification (NCBI taxonomy): domain Eukaryota; kingdom Viridiplantae; phylum Streptophyta; class Magnoliopsida; order Solanales; family Solanaceae; genus Solanum; species Solanum verrucosum. Next base: position 267,314 of record NW_026020470.1, read on the forward strand.
CTTTTAAATGTACCAAATGTACCAAAATGTCCTTTAATCTTGTGGTCATAAAGATGTCATGTGGAAAGTTGAAACTAAAGAGTTGCCAAAAAAGGAAAGAGACATTCTATTTGAAACGGACTAAATAGAAAGTAGGACAAACAAATTGAAATGGAGGGAGTATAATTTTGAAAGACAGTAATTTTTCTAGAATATTCTACCCCTTTAACCTTTTCTTATGCAGGTGATTGAGAAGGCAGATGAACTATTTCTTGATCAAGGATTATAATAAACAAAGAATGCATGAAGAGATCTTATTTAGAAGTATGAATGTAAAGAAGTACCATAAGCCCGCCGAAAAATCCATCAAGCAAGATTCTGTTCCAGCTGTCAAAGTAGGAGTGGATTGAAAACTTGGCCTTCGCCGTGAGTGCTACTGAAGTCATTGCCATGACAAGGAAATAAAAGATAAATCCTGTCAAGCTAGTAAGTCCCAGAATGCCGGCAATGACACCACCAATGATTGCCATGAATGTGCGGCTGAACAATAGAATGCTCAATATAAATGGAGATATCTAATGACAAGGAAAAAATGTACTAGCTTAGAAAGACAAATAGAACCCAATTTTACTTGTTCACATATGATTGACTGCTCGTCTCAATCATATTTTCATTCTTCCTTCGGATCCAACTGTGTGATCGAGTAGTTACATTTCTTTATAGACAGTTGCAACACAGAGCTTGGATTTGTTTGTTTATTTTTCCTTTTTACAGATAAGTTTATGGAGCTTGGGGTTGCTTTTAGAGGCAAAATGACAAGGATAGTCCCAAGACTTCCTCTAGCATTGAAAACAGGTACAGGTAGTAACTGTTCAATTACTCAAAAAGCTATTACTTACTGATCAAAAAGAAATTATTCAAAAAACTACAACTCATTCATAAATTATAACTTGATAAGGTAAAATTTCCATTAATAAGATTACAATCTGCAGTTATTGGTTTAGGGGTATAGGTTGTTTGTTTGATGATTGAGGTACTTGTAGGACTTTACTGAGGTAAAAGAAAAGACATTTATAGGACCATACGCATTTCCTCAAGCCATTAGAGGAAATCATACAACTACACCAAGGGTAACATACTTTCTGCTTAAGTGCAAGGAGTAATAGTCTTGGGTGAAGGGAAGATAAGAAGAAATCAAGGACTGCAATACAAATGGTCATAATATAGAATAATCATACCAATGAAGAAATGTTATTCCACTTATGAAAAGATGTTAGCACTGTTGCTGTTTTATGAGGTTTGTTACCTTATTAAATTGACATCATGTCATATCTTTCTTTTATATCCTAGTGACATTCCACCGAAATGATGCCTCAGTGAAGGAGTTAAAGCTACAGGTACATATATCCCTAATTTCAACCAGTTGTTCAGTTGGGCTAACATTAATCTCACATGATTAAGGAAGAAATTCACATCGACAGTCTGTATCAACCTACGTCCTTACTTTTAAAAAAAAAACCGCGAAATTATTACTAGCTGAAATCATCAAGGAACTATAATTTCAGTCCACCTCTATATGGTGTGAAAGTCAAACCAACCTGTAAAGAATAATTTTCATGTTGTTTTGCATATTCTCAGGATTGAAAGTGGGCAAATCATCCATACCGCTGCTCGACTTTTCAGTAGACCCGTTCGAGTTATCATGCCCAGCCATCACGACTTTTTGCAACTCTACAGCAAACATCAAAGCAATAAGAATAGAGAAGCTCAGATGTAGATCGAGAATTGAACTTTGTGGTCACTGACTATCTCAGATTGAATTAATCAACGAATTTACCCAAAAATATCATATAATGAAATACATGGATCTCACATCCGGTTCAATTCAAACTCTTTCAGTTACAATGATCATAATTAAGAATTCATCAAAAATATTCTATATACATAAAAGACTAAGACTTTCTATCATGAATCACAGCCAGTTCAATTCAAACAATCAATCTCAGTAATGAAAAAGACCGATTCAACCAACACAATATAATAATTCGTTGTTTGGATCTCAGACTTAGTTCAATACAAAATAGATCACTGCAAAACTTAAGAACTTTACCAGAATGATTGAATTTATTGTTAATGGATCTGTTAAATTTAAACAGGAAGCAGAAGAAGAAGAAGAGATGTATAATTGAAAGGGGTTTGGGTTTTAACCTGAAGCCTCTTTGCCCTCCTCCTAATTTCTCTTTCTTTTTCTTATCAAAATTTTGATTTTAATCGGACCCCGGTTAGATTGAAAAACTTGTTTTCATTTTAATTTATGTCACATTTTTTTTGGTAGTGTGGTACGAAACGTAATTATGCAAATTATAATTATAACATATAAATATGATTTTTATATTTGCTACTTGTGAAAGTTGTTCTTTTAAACAAATATTGTTGAGCTAATATATTTATATTAAATATTTAAGTTTAATAAATATTAATTTAATTTAATTAGGTTAATCTTTTTATATGAACCCACCATATTAAGTCTAAAATATCATCAACATCTCATTTAGATATGAGCTTCTCTTGAAGTTTTGACTCTTTTGATATATTATTCGTTCGAAATGATTCACATTTGCGGTAGATCAAATTTTAAAATTTGAGTTTTGAAGTTCTTTAGTGTCAAATTTTAATGAACATCAACTCAAACTTTCCTCTAAACAATTCAAAAAAATTTATATGAGCTCTTCTTAATGTCTCAATTTTTTTGATGTATTAGCCACTTAAAAAGATTTACGTTTACGATAAATCAAATTTTAAAATTTAAACTTTCAATTATTTTAGTGACGAATTTCGACTTGAAATTTAAAAGATATTGTATTTAAAAAAATAGGAAAAGCACATACACATCCACATACATATAATAACGTATAAAATCTACGCAAAGATGCAAATGCAATTGGTGGTAGTGACAAAAAAAAACAACTTGACCCTTCGGTCACTATTTTAACAAAAAATGGTCATTTTGGATTAATATAGTGAACCGAAAGATCACCTCCTTTAATTTATCCTAATATTTATCATCTATCAATAAATGAAGACTATTAATTATTATTTTCTAAAAAAAGTTAAACATTAAACTTTGAAGGAACAAAGACCAGATAAATAAACAAGTGTATATGTGTTTACATCTTCAATCAACCAACATTTTTTGGTTTAATATATTGCAACGCTTCTACAAAAATTGATTAATTTAAAACATATTTATAAAGTTGGAGATATTATTTTATGTGTCAAGGCAACTACAAATTAGTATAAATTATTTTGGCATGATAATAAGTATACGAGGTGTATCAAAATTGATTTACGAACTTAGGGGAGTCCTATGACCCAATAAAGTTGATACCATTTTTCGGGGTGCGAAATTGGTAGTTGAGGAATTCATATTTTTGGTAGTGTGATAGGTGGTAGTGTGGTAGGTAAGGAATTTATCTTAAAGATTTTATTATAATATTCTTTTTTCAAGGGTCTTAATTTTGATATCTCTTTAATATTATTTATGATATATTCTAGATATAACATATCTTGGGTTCTTAGGTACATATATAAATTTTCCTCCATCAATTGTTCTAATAGTTTTATATCTTCCATAGATTCTGTTCAATATTGTAAATATTTGTAGTTCATTTTAGTCTGAATTTATTTATAAATCATACCATTATATTCTTTCGAGGTCTAAATCATGTAGGTCTATTTCATACTATTGTTGGTTTAATATATCTTCTGATCCGTTATTATTAAATATTTTTTCCCATATTATTCTTCTTAATTCAATTATTTCTATATCTTTAAGTATAGATAAGATTAGAGTTTCATAGTTTTTTATCATTTCATCATGCATGTATGTAGTCATGTTCGTTGTTATGCAAGTTTTTTATTTTCAATTATTCTTTCCTATCATATTCATAATTGATTAAATTCATATTAGATCATTATGAACTAGATTATCTGTTTATCATGTTCTCCTGTCACTACTAGCATCGTACTTTAGCGGATACTTCCTTCTTATCAGCGCCTCAACTTTGTTTACTCCCCTAAACGGCTTTACCAATTTCAACATTAGGATGGCATAGTATAGAAGTTTTCTCCATGTTTCCAGTGTGCTAATAAACTAGATATCATGATTCAAATAATTCTAATACATAATAGCTAACATAAATTTATTCAATCATATATATGATATTCAGGAATATATGAAATTAGTTCTGCATATTTGTTGAACAATATACATTTGCCTCTTGCTTATCCATGATATCTGAAGTTTGTTCCATTATCTATTAAGTATGAATATCTTAAATATTTGAGAGTGTTTTTAGGAAATAGTTTTATTGAAGGCTTAAAGGTCTGCCTCTTAAGTTACATGTACATTCTTTTATAAAGAAAGGAATTTCTATCATATGTCTACAGTAATGCACAATAATGCACGTACTATACTACTTACTGCACATTTACTTTACAATAATGCATACCTACCATTCATACACTTGTCTTATTAATAATGCACACCACCTATCATTCATACATTTGTCATCATTATTAATAATGCACACCACCTACCACACCTACTACTTTACACTTGTCCATACTACTTTAATATCCATCATACTTTAATAATGTATACTACTCTACACTTGTTGACTAATTTACATGATTTATTCTACTTTATTTGGCTTTTTTGGCCAAATATTTCTTCTTTGGTTTATCTCTTTAGTTGTCTCTATCTTCTTTATCTTTTTATCTCTTTAGACTTTATTCTAGCTAGACATCTGGAATCAGTTGTCTTCTCCATTACATTTTGAACATAGTTGATCAGGGTATTTGTGTCCAATTAGCTTGCAATATCTGGTTAATAGTTCTGGCGAAATAAATCCTACTTTGAGTGCTCTTGTCGTAAGTCTTTCTTCTGGTTTTAATAATGTTAAAATCCATCGTTGGACTTCATCCATATCTGTTCTTCTTAGTTCTCTCGAATTTGAATATATCATTAACTGATCTCTAGAGTAGTAACCTCATATAGCATTTCCGTTCAAATAATTAATTAATTGTTTGATAACTCTTGTATAATAGTTGATATACCAATTATTCTTTTATTGACATAAAAACTTGGTATCTCTATTTTTTGTATTTCTTCCTGTTGTCCAATATCTTTAGGTATAATCATATCTTTGGTTAGTCCTATTTTAATAACTTGAATTGGGGGTTTTATCTCTTCGTATAATATCTCCACTGGTGTTGTATAAAATTTTACATAAAATAAATTTCTCTTGGTAACTCTTTTATATGTAATGAATGCCTTGTGTAGTTTTGGTATTCCACTTATTTCTTCTCCGTCGTATGTGTATACGGTATTTAATAGTCCATAATTGTAACATGTTCTTACTAAATTGACGTTAGTTTTTGGTTGTGCGATTAGTTTGTTATAACCTTGTAATTTTTGGGTTAGGTAGTCTTGACTTGGTTCTTTGGTTGTAGTGGATCTAGGATTACGGTTTAAATATGTTTGAATTTTGTATATATTTTCAATATATGTTCTCGTGACATGGTTATATAATTTTATCTCATTTTGTAGGCTATCTGCATAGGTAGAGGTTTGTGGTTCCATAGTCAATGTGTTTCTTGACATTTTTGGAGTAAATGGTTTTTAAAATAGCTGGTTTAAGTTTGTATTATTATGTTGTTTTTCACTAACTTGTTTATTTGTACCTGCAGCTGCATTTAAACAAATATTATGGGTTTTAAGGTGTTTCCCAACATCACATTTTAGCTCTGGATTTTTAAAGTCTTCCGATTGACTTAGCTCCGCATTTTTACAGTCATGCTGCTGACCTGTATTAGCTTTAGACTTCAGACTATCTTCATTAATTTTTAGCTTTTGTATCTCATTGTCCATGCTGTCCACTTTTATACAAAGTGTAGTAATGATTTTGAGTATATCTTCAATTGTATTTTCTTTCTCAGTCTGAGTAGCTTTGTCTTGATAAGTAATCTGCAATAACATTCTTATCAGTTTTTATTACTTCAATAGTAAATGTAAAATTTAATATATTTAATACCAATTTTCTCATTTCTTTTGTAGTTACTGAATCTTGTATTTTTCTTGTTAGCCATCATTTTACTTGTGTGTTATCTGTCCTTATAATAAATTTGCTATATACAATATATGATTCAAATGATAGTAGACATTTATACACTGAATATAATTCTTTCCTATTTATTTCCCATTTTATTTCCGTATTAGTAAATGTTCCTAAATAATATCTGCAATGATGTTCTATTTTTTCTTCATCATAGCTGTATTTTAAGACTCCTCCATAACTTTTTTCACTGGCGTCTGATTCTACTATATAAGTAAATTTTTTGTTTTCATCCGGAAAATATAGTTAGGTAGGTTCTTACATAATAGTTTTATTTTTTGTATTTGTGTTTGGTCTTTTTTATCAAACTGGTATTCTACATCTTTCTTTGATTTTTGTTGTAATAGTTTTAAATTTCCTGCTAATTTTGGTATGTATTCTCTTACTTGATTTACTAGTCTTAGAAATGATTGTAATTTCTTTTTTGTATCTAGTTATTCATTTGAGTTAATTATTTTTTGTACTATATGTGTTTGCATTTTTATTTCATTTTTATCTATTTGTATTCCTATAAATTCTATTTGCTTTTTCATTATGTCTGTTTTCTTTTTGCTTAGATTTATGCCTGAATATTCTATAATATGTATAATTTTTTCTAATAATCTTATATGTTCATCTTGTGTTTTGGAATATAGTAATATATCATCAATATATACTACACAATTTTCTAGTTGTTTAAAATAGTTATCCATAAAGTGTTGATATCTACCTGGTGCATTTTTATATCCAAATGGTAATATATTCCATTGATAAAATCCTTGTGGTACTGTAAATGCTGTAAGTTTTTAGATTCCTCTTCTAACTTTAAGTGGTAAAATTCTGATTTGCAGTCAAATTTACTAAAGTAATTATATCTTTGTATTTGTCTTATCTTTAATATTTTATTTGGTATTGGATAATTATATGTTTTAGTTTTTGCATTTAAATTTCTATAATCAATAATCATTCTACTTTTTCCTCTTTTTTGCTCACCATGTTTATTTACTATAAATGCTGGGCTTGATGCTTGCTATTGCTTTCATGTATATACCTTTTTTCTAGTAATTCGCTTATATGTATCTTAAATTCTGTTAAATCATTAAAATTATATTTTAATGATTTTTGGGTTATTATATTATTATTATCAATTAGCTCAATTTTTACTTTTGTTTTATGTTTTTCCCATCCTTGTAAAGGATCTTCACTATATAACAATTCTAACTTATCTTGGATTATTTTTACTTTATCTATAGAGAATATAATTAATTCGATTTTAGGGTCTTTTTTTTTTCTTTATCATATTGTCCATAGTTTGCATTATAATATTTTAATTTTTTTGGGTTTTTTATTCCTGATGTACTAGGTTTTTCATCCATGTCTACGTCTCCTGTGTTTACTTCTAAATTCTTTGTATTATCTATGTTTGCTAAAAGTTCCATATATGTTTCGCTTGTTTTCGAATGTTGTTCATCTAGATCATCGTTATTTATTTCATCAATTCTTATTTCAGGTAGATTATCTTGGTTATTTTCTTCTTTTTCTTCTAGTTCTTCTTCTAATTGCAATTTTTCTTTAAATTTATATATCTCATTTGCTAATTTTGTTTTTTGTTCTTTTTCTTTTTGTTTAATTTCATACATTTCTTTTAATATTGCCAGTCCTTTTTCTAGTTCTATTATTTTAGTATTTTTTACTTCTGCTAATTGTTGTACTTCTTTTTTTGCTTGTTGTTTTATCTTTTCAATTTCCGTCTTTCTTTTTTGTGTGTCTTACTCATCTGAATTCTTTTCTATTGTTCAAATCATTGTTGTATTCATTTTACTAACTGCTACATATGTTTCAACAACTACTTCATCAGATGAATATTGTTATTTTGTGTGTGTTGCTCATTTGAATTTTTCAACTGTTTCGTTCACTGATGTATTCGTTTCAGCAACTATTGCATATATTTTAGCAATTGCTTCATCGGCAACTGAAACAAATGTAGCAGGTGATGAAACAAATACAATTATTCTGTATGTTACATAAATTGTTGTATTTATTTTAGTATTTACTGCACTAATTGGTTCAATTGCTAAAATATATTAAGCAAATGTTGTTGTAGGTGCTGCAACAATTGATGCACATTTACTGAATATGTTTCAGCAATTGCTGCATCAATTACTAAAACAGATACAATTGTTGAAACATACTCATCAAATGATGCAGCTATTTCAGCTGCTACATTAATTGATGCAGCAATTGCTAGCTAATTGTTGAATAAACTATAGACAAAATCATAATAAAATTATTATCAATATTATTATTTTTTGCATCATAATATAAATATCTACCTTTAACACAATCAACGAAGGAAAAAATAATAACTAGAGTTGATTGCAATGATAAATGGGTCAAATCCAACAATCGTTATATTTTGAAGAAATAAAAAAAATATAGAAACTGTAAATCGAGATGTCATCTTTGATAATTTTTCTAACAAAATCATTTCCTGTTGTGATGTAAATTGTGAGTTGAAAAATCTTGTCATCACCTACATGCATCATTGCAGTGAAAAGTAAAAGGTAGCTCCTTTTAAGATAAAAAAAAATCAAAGAAGTTTGCATACTTATTTGGAAGATCAAGGTAAAACCATTTTGAGGGTACATGTGCTTGAAACTTGATCGAGAACTGTTAGGATCAACAAATGTTAAATGATGAATATGATTGGGTGAACATAAATATTCCAGAAAAAGAAAGTGCTTGTGAAGACAAAACTCCTTATACTCATATTTCTATTTTAACTCCTACTCCTCAAGTTGGCTGTAATACATCAGGAACTGGACGAAATAGATTTTTACATTGATATGTCATTTAATTTAATTTAAGAATAAGCAAGAGCTAGATATTCTCTTGAAAATTGCTTGTGTGAAGAAAGATTTAAGAATAAAAAAGGTGATAATTTCGAGTGATGTTTATTGTGTCAAATGTGTACATTTTGAATGCAAGTGGTGGCTCAGAGTTGTAAAGGTTGAAAATTATGATAGATTTTACGTGTTTCACATGATTAATGCGTGATGTTTATTAATCTTTTTGAATTTAGTTATAATGCTTGAAAATTCGATGAGCGTCATGACGTGCATGTTTGACAAAAGATTAATATTATAAATAAAATGTCATAAATTATTAAAATATTTGACAAAAAGATAATCTATCAAGTCTAATTAAAAAATAAATGACTTGCAATGTAAAGTTTCAAGTCAATACTACTAAAACAAATGAAGCTAAAAATAAACATAAGTTCTAAATTCAAAACAAAAAATTTAACATTTACTCGTGTCAAATTTCAACATAACATACATAAATATGATTTTAAAGAACATGAAAACATAAGTCTATAATCTTACTCAACAATGAATTCTATTTTAATTTAAAAATTAGAATACTAGCAAAATTATACTAATGAAATAAATAAACATGTTATAAAAAATAGATAATACAAAAAATTGCATAGAATCACATGAAGTAAAGATTAAGAATGAGAAAGAAATGAAATATAAATAATATACAATAAAAATTAACTAGAAAATTTTAGAAAAATAAAAATAAAAATAGAAACAAAGTTTAAACGAAAAAATTGAAATAGAAAAAAAAAGAAATTAAAAAGTAATCATTTTATAATTATATCATGTACTCCCTCCGTCCCATTTTATATGTCACCCCTTTCTATAAATAGTTGGACCACAATACTTGTCAGTTTATAAAATTTATGCATAAATTACCATATTTTGCCTATTATACCCTTGATAGAATAGTTAATTAATCTTGTCATTTATTAATAAAGTTGACTTAAGAAACCATTAAATAAGGGTAGAAGGGTAAAGTTACATTATCTCTTAATACAAGTGCAAAGTAAAAATGTGAGATATAAAATGGGACGGAGGGAGTAATTACCAACAATTCACATTTGTTTTTTGGGAATTGGATAGTGTTATTACCCCAATCAATTACATCAAATTACCTGTTGATCAAATAATTAAATCACCAATTAAATAAATCAGACATTATAATTACACAAAATTATATTAAATTATTACAAGGATGACTTTCCAAATGGCCCTAAATTTCAATGGGTTAGATTTTGGCAAAGAATTAAATTAAGTAAAAATTATATAAAGCACATAGTATATTAAACAAACTACTTCCTGTCCCTACTCTTTCATAAATTACGAAATTTCCTTCTTTTTTTTGTGTTGCGGATACTTTAATATGCGGTCGGATACTTTAATTAAGAAGTTGTAATTATCAGGTCAGTGTGTTAAAAAAAGGATTTTAACAGTTTTATGCGTTAAGTAAGGGATTTAAAAATTAACTGCCACAATTCACGCATTAGTAATTTTGCCTAACAATAATGATCTATGTTACTATTTTATGATTCATGTCTAATAATTCTCAAATTTGATACTTTAGGAAGTACTTTTAGGTTACTATTTTATGATGCAATAAATGAATAATGTTATGTTTTGCTATCTGGCAACATTATGTGATTGTCAATTTATTATAAAAATTAGAGTGGTATACTATGTGCTTTTTATAATTTTTACATAAATTAATAGTGCCAAATAGCTGTGATGTGTGCCAAAGTTAATAGAGACAACATTTAAAAAAGGTATCATTTGAATCAATACTTAATATGGGAGATGAAATTTTGTATCAGATTCATTGTAGTAAAATCTGCATTGACATGTATAATACTTATTATAGAAAAATTAATAAGGTATTAAATGCAGTGAAAACTAATTTAGAAGCGACATAAAAAGTGTGGAAATAAAAACTCTTCAAAAATAGAATAATTAATTACTTAGAAATATAATGTAGATCTGGAGAGGAATACTACAAAACACTTAATGTATCTTCGAAACAGTAAAACTTCACATCTTTACAGTAAGTCAATCAATAAACAACTACTCTACATTAATCAATTCATCATCTGCCAATAGAATGGAAGCAACATTTAGCCTTATAGGATCGTCATTCTCGCTAACGTATCCGACATTGACCTTGTCAGTTTCATATTTCCATAACAGTGTTGCATATCTTGAGCGAAGATATTCACTTCGAAAAGGAATCGATGGGACCTTGATTTCGTGGCTCAGAAATTCAGCAAAAGCAGCTACATATGTTCCGCAGTTGCTGCTAACAGAAAGAAGATACATTATAAATTGAATGAAATGTGTAAATAAGATGAACACTAGATACATTATAAAAATTTAGGGGTTGTGAAATCGGAGTTTAAAATGTTGATTCTTTTGCATGTCTGGTGTTATCTTTGGCACATTATTCTTTGTTTCTGGGTAGAAACTCAACATTTCAGTATATACCAAGATACTTTATTTTTCAACAATGAAACCTTAATACCAACAATTGATAAAATATCGGTGTTTCTGGGTAGAAACTCAACATTTCAGTATATACCAAGGTACTTTATTTTTCAACAATGTGTTTCATCAACAAATGTAAAATTTATACTCAATATCAATATCAGATAAAACATCAGTGTTTCTGGTAAAAAAACTCCAGATTTCAATATATACAATAAAACTATATTTTTCAACCATATCTTTCATCTACAAATTTAAAAGTTAAACTCAAACCCAAACAATCAGTGTTTCTAGGTTAAAACTACAGATTACAATGTTTATTTTTCAATAATGTCTAAAATTAAAAGCAAAAGAAAGACATACCATGGATAGTGTTGGTCGGGAAATGGGAGGGGCAACCTTTCTACCCCTTTTCTTTTTAGTTTTTGCATCCTTTGCTTTAGATGATGACCCCACTTCCGTTTTCGATTTTCTCTTGGTAGAAGTTCGATTCGCCATTAATGCCGTTGCATGTAAGCTTTTAGACCTCTGTTCAATCAAGTTGGGGTGTTCAGATTCAAAAATTTGTTCATTGTTAGGTGTTATTAATTGGGAAATCCCACTATTAAAAGACGGATGATCCATTGTGACAAATAATTCAAAATCGATTGAAACAAAAAAATGATTTTGAAAGAAAAATGAAGAAGAAGATAATACCTATTTTGAACTTTGGGACTGTTGAATCGTTTGAAAATCCAATTGCTTTGAAAGCGGTAACCGATTTGGTAGTGGGAAAGATTATAGGCGAGATTTTGGAGGTGAGGAAGATGGGTTTGATTTCTTTCATAATTAAGTATCCGAAAAAGAGAAATTGGGGAAAAGTAAGGATTTTTGGATTTTTATGAAAGAGAAGGGATTAATTGATAATAGGTAAACATATGTAGTGTACTTTAATAATTTTGCCTTAAATTAATGAAAGGGTTCAAAATACAAACTTATTTAGAATCCCAATATTGGCTATTTGTGTACTTGCCCCAGTTCCTCTTTGTCCATAACGTATTCGGGTCGTAAAGCTACCGTGTTCGGACCCTTAACGCCTTAACGGTCCCGGCGTTCCTCTACCTGCCGGAAAACTATCAGCACGGAGTGCAACTCAGTAGTTTTCTCTCAATTTTGTTTATCCCGTGCACCGTAGGTATAGTTTCTCTACCGGAAAACTCGTTGACAATTTCTTTCTTTCTTCAATACCTAGTTGCTACTTAATTCTCTTTTGGGTTCTTTCTTTGTGTCTTTGATTGTACTATGTACTTGAAAGAAGGATGTTCATTGCTGTTGAAAGTCCACAAAAAGTCTCTTCCTTTAATCCTCAACAATGTAAACCCAAGTTTCAATGTTGATCAACTTAATGGTGGTAAAACCCCCGTTGAGCTCAAGGAATCTGATGTATTAAAGAGACTGAAATATGAAGAAAATATTTCAAATGCTTTAGAGTATTTCAAATGGGTTGCTAATTCAACATTTTTCAAGCACACCCCTTTAACATATAAATTAATGATGGAAAAACTTGGGCAGCAGCAGGAGATGGATACTGTTCAATACCTCTTGCAACAGATGAAATTAGAAAGTATTAGTTGTTCCGAAGATATATTTATCAGTGTGATTGATTCTTATAGGAGAGGTAACGCGGCAGAGCAAGCATTGAAGACATTCTACAGGATACAGGATTTTGGGTGTAAGCCTACAGTTAGGATATATAATCATCTCTTGGATGCTTTGCTTAGTGAAAATAGGTTTCACATGATTAATCCTATTTATAGTAACATGAAGAAAGATGGGGTTGTTCCCAATGTGTATACTTATAACATTCTTTTGAAAGCATTGTGCAAGAATAATAGAGTAGATGGAGCTCTGAAGTTACTTATGGAAATGTCGAACAAGGGGTGTTCTCCTGATGAAGTGAGCTATACAACAATTGTGTCTTCCTTGTGTAAGTTTGGTAAAGTAAAAGAAGCCAGAGAAGTAGCCATGAGATTCACTCCTACTGTTCCTGTTTATAATGCTCTGATAAATGGGCTTTGTAAGGTATATAATACTAAGGAGGCAGTTGATTTGTTGGATGAGATGGCTTGCAAGGGAGTTGATCCTAATGTTATTACGTACACTACGATATTAAATGCATTTGCTGACCAAGGAAATATTGGCCTTTCTTTTGCTATGATGAGCAAGATGTTTGTTAGTGGCTGTTCTCCAAATAGTCATTCGTTTACTTGTTTGATTAAGGGAAATTCATTATTGGGACATTGGTATGAAGCTCTTCATGTGTGGGATGGTATGATCAAAGAGGGAATTTTGCCCAATGTTGTAGCATATAATGCACTTCTCCATGGTCTGTGTTTGGCTGGTAATATGAATATGGCTCTGTCTGTTTATAGTGCAATGGAAACAAGTGGCTGCCTTCCAAATTCTACAACCTACAGCACCCTCATTGATGGATTTGCTAAATCTGGAGATGTAATTAAAGCATCTGAGATATGGAATAGGATGATAAATCATGGTTGCCGTCCAAATGTTGTTGTATATACATGTATGGTTGATGTACTCTGCAGGAATTTCATGTTTGAACAAGCTTACAGCCTTCTAGATGACATGGTAATAGAAAATTGCCCACCAAATACCATTACTTTTAACACATTTATCAAAGGTTTGTGTTGTAGTGGTAGAATTGAATGGGCACTAATGCTATATAATCAAATGGAAAGATTTGGTTGCTCAGGTAATACTACCACATATAATGAGTTGTTGGATGGCTTATTCAAATGTAACAACCTTATGGTAGCACTTCAGCTTGTTAGGGAGATGGAGGAAAAGAATATTGAATTTAATTTAGTCACGTACAACACTATAGCATCTGGTCTCTGCGATATGGAGATGCTTGAGGAAGCTGTAAAACTTGTGGCAAAAATGCTGGTTAGGGGAATTAGACCTGATGTTCTCACCTTCAACATACTTATGAACGCGTACTGTAAGGGTGGTAAGGTTGAATCTGCAAAACAACTTCTGAATGCTATGAGTCAAGTCGGCTTGCGTCCAGGTTTCATATCCTATACCTGTCTAATAGATGGACTGTGCAGTTGGGTTGGTTTGGAAGCTGCAATCTGTTGCCTCCAGAAGATGATAAATGATGGCATTCCACCCATGATATCGACATGGAATGTTCTAGTCCGTCATTTGTTTAGCAAGATTGGCTATGGAAGTGCACTAGAATATCTAAATAGTATATTGGCAGCAGACTGAAGGTGTGAACTTGCTTCAGCAGATTGGAATGATGAATACGCGTAAAAACCTTCATTGTGGATATAAATGCAGTAGTTGCAGTGAAAGCAATTTTACGATGGAGGGGTCCTTCTCCAGACCTGCATTGACTAAGTGGCATTAACAACTTGTTTAGGGATATATGGCTAGTAAGAATCCCTCAAAAAAAGTTGTTTAACATCCTCTAATCATAATATTTTTGTATGTTTATTTACTAGATCTTGCAGGTATTAAATTGCTAATTTTTGCTAGGATATTATAAGCTTAAGCTTGTGAGTACAACCAAAAGGCAGAATGGGTATTTTAAACTAGTGTCTAGTGTCTACTCTGAAAAATTAGACAGCTCTAGTTGCAGCAGTAATGATTTATAAGGTCATTATGCTCTGCAGGTACCTTTTACTAAAAAGGCTGTGTTTCTAGTGTTGCAGTTATTTTCTTGTTCTTTCTTACTTGCTTATTGGTATCAGTCTTTTATTGAATTGAACTAAAACCTTTCTATGATCACCGCTGTTTTAATTCTGAAGATTGTTAGATGGAGCCTGGCTGCATTCCTGTTATTGCACTTTATTATTTTGACACTGATTGTAAAATTGTTTATTTCCAGTCTCTATAGTTTGGAAGAAGTTTCATGAGAAACCCCTATCAAGGGTATCTCTTTGGGGTGTCCAAGGATTGACACAGGTCAGAACCGGGAACCAGACATATGAAATGGCGTCCATATTTTTGTAGAACTCCACTGATCTTTTTGGCATGAATCTTTGCAAGAGGCATTATGCATAGAGCGAGAAAGGGTAATTTGCTGTAAACGAAGCTGGGTTTTGGTAGGAGAACAAAAGCGATTGAAAATCTCAGATACAAATTAATCATAGGTGTTGGCTTATTCGGAAACACTATTTTTTTTCTTTTGGACCCTTGTTCAGTTCTATCATGGGATATGTACCTTGAATTTCTGTTCTTGATTGACTAAAGAGAACGGGTGTAGTAAGTCTTTTTTTCTTTATTTCTGTTACAAGCTTTCTACCTGGTTTGTGTTTCACCTTTACGCATGGATTGTTTTTTATTTCTGGCATTGTTCTGTTACTGACCAGCTATTTTCAACTTTGCTGTTATCAAATGGTCTACTTAGGATCTTTTGCATTGTTAGTACATACAGGACCTGTACAAACTACAAAGCGAGAAATATTGGGCTACATGATTCCAGCTTGTATCTCGTGGTTGATAAATGATCTGAACAGAAGCGCAAATCAGTCCAGAGGATTAAATTAGATTGTATCTCGTTACTTCGTTTTAACTGTATATGCAAATGAGGCAGAAACTTCACACTAGATTTCATCGATTTGAAGTGGGCTATATTTTAGGCCTCTTTGCTCACCTGTACAGGAACTCAAATACTACCTTTGTGCTGTTTTTGGATACAGTTATTACCAGTTTAAACAACAAAAAAGTACTACTAATTTTCCCTGCAGACGGAGTTAATTTCTGTACGACATTGATCTATATTCACAATGGAGGGCCCGTGGCATGGCCAGTTATTAAACTAGCGTCTGCAATCCCTTTCTGAGGCAAAACATGTTCATCTCTACCATAAGTACCATTACAAAAGGAATTCGAAGAGGGTCAGCAAAGAAAAAACAAAACCTCCTATACAGTAAATAAAACAAAACCATATTGAGAATCTACAATGCTACAAATAGAACACAACTATACGCCAATACGTGCAATTTTTGTATGATATGTTTGAACCACGGATTCGCGTAGAACATTGAGCCACCATGTGAACATGTTATATAAGTTTGATCATCAAAGCTCCCTTGAGATGGACTGGTTAATAAAAGAGCGAGAGGGAAGGGGCAGACTCGTACAAATCAAGAACCAACATCAGGAAACTATTATCTAATAGTAAAATTATAAGTAATCAAAATTCCAAGATAGTGAACAAAATAAATTCAACTAGTTTTCACACACTCACTTTCCTTTTTCCTGTCTTGTGTGTATCAATTTGTTGACGGTTTCTACTGTTCCTATCATCTATATCGTCGTCAGCATCCACAAGAATAACACCATCAGTATCATCATCATTCATTTCCATATCTATTTCATCTTTACCCTCCAAATCGTCTTCATCATAGTCATCATAATCATCCATATCCTCTTCATTTTCATCATCTGTACCAGCACCCGTGGTATGGAACTCCAGAGGTGGAGGACAATCCTCTGTTTCTGCCTTGTCCCGCTTCATCACAAGATGTCGAATGACTCTCTCATCTTTGTCAAGCATGCTCTTGAAATCATTAATCCATCTGGCTTCCAACTCAAAATTCATCAAAATGTAATGAGCTCGTGATGTTTTCTGAATCCTATATGCCAGTCTACGCATACCCCAATCACTGAATCTCCACAACCTCCCTTTCTTCTCTTTCAAAAATTCTGCATTTACAAATAAAAATTCACAAATTTCAGGGTTATTTTAGCCACCATGAAGAAACAGAAATGTAAATCACAGGGAGAAACTGCTGCTGGTTGGGAAACAAAAGCGTCATCATTTGGAGAATTAATGGGGAACAAGTGAGCTTGCTACATCCTATCTTGCTCGGACTCCTCAAAAATCTCGACGGGTGCATGTCAGATACTCCAAAAGTAGTGCATTTTGAAGAATCCAACACAGGTTCGGCAAAATTTTTGGAGAGTCCGAGCAGCATAGGCTACATCATCCAGTAGATTGGAACCACTTCTGAGATACTAGATTTTGACATGATTTCCACCATTCTCAGCTCTTCCGAAAAGGGCATGAGGTGTTATACAACAACAAACCCAGTGTTCCCACAAGTGGGGAGCTTAAAAAAAAGACTTGGTAAACTCATTTGACAGCACACAGCAAAAACCGGACCTTAGTAGAACAAATAGATGTTTGATACTCCCTCCGTCCCTTTTTAGTTGTCCACCTTAGAAATGGCACACAGATTAAGGCAACAATGATTAGCACAGTGAAGTTACAATTTTACCCTTATGACAACTTTTCACTTCAAAATTACAACCACTTACTTGAATTCAAGTGAAATAAATTGGAGGGAAACAAGATACACTTTTACAATTTTCAAGAAGTGTAAATAAGGGTATAATAGGAAAAAATTTGTTGTCCTTTCTTGATTTGTCAAAATGGACAACTAAATAGGGACAACTAAAAAAGGAAATATGGACAAGTAAATAGGGACGGAGGGAGTATATGAAAAGGGAAAGCTAACCTTGAACTTTTGCATTCACACTCTCAACCTCATCTTCACGATCCTCGTGAATCAGATACACCACTTCATAGTGTCGCACTGTACACAGCATGGAAGTCAAAAAATAGTATAAACTATTAATCGAAACGAAAACAACAAGATCCATAACAATACTATTCTTCCTGCACTTTCAATTCCATTCAGTGAGTTAATCATCCCATATAAGCAATATTAGCAAGAATTAATGAGACAAGGCATGCTACTTTAGTCAGAAACAATCTTAGCTCACGGATTGACACAAAGTTTTAGGAAAGTTCAACAAAACACAATCCAAAGCTCTCCTTCGGCTTGCATTGCTAAGCCACACAGATGTTATTGGGCAGATGACATGTTGCACAAAATCCGAAATACTAATTCACAACACATTTTTTTATCCACTAAGCAATTTATGAGAATTCCAACATAGCTATATCAATCAACTAATCAACTACTTTTTTTTTCTTTGGATGATCATGGTGTACGGGCTAGCTTTCGCACACCTCGACTGATTCCATGAGAGAACTACCACCTCCCACAAGCAACAGATACCAGGTAGACTTCATGGCTCTCAACCTCTTCATTGACTATTAGGCCACAACCTTGGGTGCTCAACTACTTGGGAATAGTGATATGAGTCCTCTATGTTTGGGTCCGTTTCATACAGATACTGGTCTTTAAAACTAGAAGGTTCTCCAAATCACACACTTATCTCTACCAAAACATAATGTAAGTGTAACCATAACAACTTAACATTATTACAACTATTTTAGTATCTCCTATCATTATGAACCCTTTGATTCCACCATCCATTTCGGAAAAAGAAATATGCACAAACCAAAGAAGACAACATATCCAGATACTATGCATAAAGTTAAGCGCTTTTCTATTTAAGATATGAAGCTCATAGAATGATCCATACTTACTCTGTTCAACATTCAGATCACTTTCCAACTGCAGATTTAGAGCCTCAAACAGTTCCTCTGCAAATTAGACTAAAAAATTTTAGTGACCTCAACCTCTAAAGAACCCACTGAAAGTAAGACAGCATTGCGCAGATAAGGGCTTACCCTCTTCAGCATCTGCAAACTCGGGTACAAGTCTACCGTCTTCTTGGACCTTCCTCTGCAGAATTTAAACAGCGACTTGTCAAAGTGATAAGGGTTCAGCTTAAATCAGTACTCACACACAAAATCAAAAGAAAATTGGACTTATCCAATGCTCTTAAGAATGAAGAGGCTCAGAGATTGTTCAGAATTGGGGACAAAACAAACCAAAATTACATATGGGTGTAAGCAAAAAGTACCTCTCTAAGGAGCACAGCTTCGGGAAAAGGACCAGTGGCTTCATCAGGTTTAGGAATAAAGCTGTGGGAGTCAGATTTCTTCTTCTTCTTGTTTGATGCTGAAACAATAACAGAGGGGGTTCGGTTGTTCTTGTGGGGAAAGTATAGGAAGAAAGAAGAGTGGCCATTTGCTGAAACGGAAGGATAACATTTACAAGGAGAAGAGGAGCTGAGCAACTTTACGATATCAGGTGAAGAGGTAAGAAGAAGGGACTCCATTTTTGGTGCAGAGGGGATAGGATTTTGATTTTTGAGCAAAACTCTTACACCAGGGTTTTACTTGCCCATCGGCCATTTATATCTATTTCACATTTCTAAATTCACTTTTTTTTTATTAAATCATTTTTTCTTAATTTTTCTTCTTGGAGATTTTGAAAATGAGTAGGACTTAAAAAGAAATTACTAGTAAAATTATTTATCTTTTTAAATTTATTTTTGATATGTCATTTAAGTTTATGCATTTCTTTTATAAAATAATAATTACTACACGTTACTTAAAAGGTGAGAGAAAAAATATGGTAACAATATAATCCTTTATCTAAGTGAGTTATGCAAGTATTAAATTTTAGAAAAAATCCTTTTGGCCATAATTTGGCCTGAATGAAAAAAAAGACATGTTCACACTATAAACTAGTTTATTTTTGGACATTTTTACCTTTTAACTTAAATATTAAATATATTCTTCAATTATGTTTCCAATACATTGAAAATGATTAATGAGATTAATTATTGATGATTTCATAGTTAAACATGGGAAAGGAACCAAAAAATTCACCAAAAAAAACATAAGTCTCACCCACTCTTCTCACTTGAAATTTTCAAGATCTAAAAAAATAAAAAATAATATATATATATATATATATATATAGTAGTAGTAGTAAAACCATAAAAAAATATATCAATTTCAAATTTTTCCCCGTTTTACTTATTTTTTTTGTTTATTTATTTTCCATTTCTTATTTCTTAATGATAAGAAATTTTTTGAAAAGTATAAAAGAGAGTAAAGTGTAGATTATCTATTTAAATTTATAATTTCTAATCGTGAAAAGATAATTTATATCTAAATTTAAATATTAAAAATTTATATCAACAACACTCAAAAATAAAATCTGAAATTGACCGAATTGGCTAAACAATTACTCTTATTTACTTAAAGGAGTTGTTGTTACGCATTGATTTCTAGAAAAAAAATTAATGATAAAATATATTTTATCCAATTATACTCAGAATGTATGTGAACAAAATATGAAGAAAACTCAAATTACCATCATGTTTCCTCTTATGTGATTGTCTTCATATCTTCGATTGCATATGAATCACATCATACACAAATAAAGACTCATTAGAATTAATTTTTATTTATTATTTTAGTACTAGAGACGTATACATTTTTTTTTTGGATAAAAACGTTGATGGTGCTTCATTGAAAAATTATAATAACATGATAAGGATATAGAAAGTTCTTTATGATTTCAAAATAAACTTTTATAAAAAAAAATTGAAAGAAAAACATCTTCATAGTTCTCCGATGATAATGACAACACATGTTTGTTAAGCATGAACTAGATTAAAGTTTCTTCACATATATATTTTTCTTTATCAGTATTATTTGTTGTTTTATAAAAAAAATATTTGTTATTAAATGATATTCTAAAATATTATGTATACATAGTTGTAGTCACAATATTATTATTTATTTTTTTGCTCTCAAATTAATATTTGTTTCAAACTGATTAAGAATTTTTAAAATTAAGTAATTTTATTGCATTTATTATATAAATAAATTTATATTACCTATTTAAATAATTATTTAAATTACATTTTAAATAATTTTTTATATATAATGTAAAATAGTTTAATAATAACAATCAAAACTTAAAATACTTTAGAATTGATAGACATCAACACATTAAAGAAATGCAAAAAATCACAACATATTAATAAATTTTTTATGTATTTCTATAATGTGCCGATGTCTATCAATTCTTAAGTATTTTGAGTTTTGATTATTGTTATTGAAATATTAAAATTCTACATTAAATGAAAATAATTTTTTAAAAATATATATCCTAGTTATGTTATACTTTATTTATACACATTAAACATATTGTAATTTATTATCTACATAAAATATATATATTCTAAAGTATTATAATTGATAAGTAGGTATTGAGTGATCTTTTATTCATTATATCCACTTAATTAATATTATTGGAATAACTGAATTTTTTATTCATGGTTAAAATTAGTGAAATAATTTCACCATTTTCTATATATGTTAATTCTTGTGTGGAATGATTATAATATAAAAAATTAGTGTATTATTTATGTCATAGTTATATATGTCTTATCATCAATTATTTTTAGAAATATCTAAATTTCAAAATAATTTTTTTCTCTTGAAAAACATCCATTATATAGACTAATCTATTTAGTTGATTATATTTAAAGAAAAATTTAATTAAACTCTTTTAATCTACGTTTAATTACTATATTTTACTAATTTTGTATTACAAAATAATTAAGTATAATCTTAAGTAGATAAGATAGTCATTTGTAGTTATTATTAATGAGAAATTTAATTGTCTCTTTTCAATAAAGAGGTTTATTTTAAGCGAAAAAATAATTTTTCAAAGGTATGCGTTGGCACCTTATGATCATAATTGAGTTCAGGGGAGGGGTAGAGGAAGGAATGTATGTTATGTATATGTAGAACATAATTTGGTATCTAATGAAAAAAATATTAATGTATACAAACAAAATTACAAAAATATTTTTCTAACTAAAGCGTACAATTTTTTTATTAACTAAACAATATTTATTTTTAAAAATAAATCGGATATACTATACACAATAAAATATACACAATTTTTTTTTTCATTTTCCTTGGCAGCCAAATAGTTTGTGTTTTAATAGTTCAAGGAGTTTGGGAAATATAAAAAAGTTAGTTTTGTTTGGAGGGAAAAGTATTGAGGAAATAAATGCAAAAATTAAAACAAGGATATTCTAGTCTTTTTACATTTTTGGCCAAATATTTCTGGTCATTTAGCATTACCCTAAATTTATATAAGTATTATCATATTTGATACTTTTTCCGTTCCTATTTATATGTATCATTTTACATTTCATGTCCCTTAAGAAACTAGGTAAATTTACTATTGTATCATTATTTATGTTCTTTTCAAGTCAAATTTTCAATAAATGAACATAATTTAATTTACTTTGATTAATTAAATTGACAATAAACATGAATTAATCATTTAGTTTTCTTATGTTCAAATTCATGCTTTCAAAACTAATACTTCCCCCGTTCACTTTTACTTGTCACATTTTGACTTGGTACATCATTAAGAAAATAATTAATAATATATGTATTTTACCAAACTATCATCTATTAAATGATGTCTTGGAAAATGATTTGGAAAATAAGTATTTAATGTTAAGGGTAAACCAGAAAAATAATTATTGTATTTTCTTGATATGTCAAAAATGACAAGTAAAAATGAAATTATATCATAAGAATAAGTGACAAGTAAAAATGAACAGAGGGAGTAACTCTCAAGGGTAAAATAGGAAAAATAGTGTTACAAGTATCCCCTCCCGTCCCCTTTTAGCTGTCATGATTTTTTTAGAGTCAAAACGATAAGAATTTTGACTAACATTTTACGATGTATTTTTTCATCATATTGCTATGCAAAAATTGTTATTTATAGTACTTATATTTTTTAATATCTTAATTTTTAGTTTAAAATATCGAATTATTGTAATCTAATTTACCTTTAAATATTAGTCAAATTGACTTTTGAAAAGTGCAACACGACAAGTAAAAGGAAACAAAGAGTATTAAGGACCATCTATTTTTAGTAAGGTTGCCATATAAATAGAAACAAATGGAGCAGTTGGTTAAGAGTAGTGCCGACAAAATGAGCTCATATTTTGGTAACCCACCCATATTTTAATGGGTTGGATGAGTGATTTTATACAAGGATAAAATACGAGTTTAAACTCATATTCAACCCATAAAAATATGGGTATTCATGGCTAAAATATGGATTATGCAAATGGGTTAAGCTTCCAACTTTTATTCACTCAAAAATCATGATATTACTAAAAATATTGTAACTTCTCTTCCCTTTTATGTTCTTCAATAAAACTAATTATTCTTCTCTAAAATTGAAAAGTTGAAGTTTTTGGCCCTCCAAAAGATATATACTTAAATTTATTTTATATTAAAAATTATAATATTTATTTATTTTACTTTTATGATATAATAAAACTAAATAAAATATTTTCAACATTTTTCATCCAAAAAAAAGACTAAATTCTTTTCTCCATGTAGAATTCTGAAGTAAAGTACTATTTACTCATATGAAAATATGAATAAATATGGATAAACTTGTATTTTACTCAATCCACTTGTTACCCAATCTATTTTTACTCATATGAAATATGGACAAGTTGAACTTTTAACCATTTTATGTTGACCCATTTTCAACCCGCTCATATTTGACCCAATCCATCTATTTGCCATCACTAGTTAAGAGTAAATTAGTCATGTATAAAATTGATACAATGTTTGATTTGTAATTTCATAACCCACATAACTAATACATGCATAAATTATAAATGAATCTATATGCTTATTTTATACAACATAAAAAATGAGACAAATAATACATGAAAGATTAATCTCTGCCTAATTAATATCTACCTAAAATAATATATATTCTCATATAACTAGCAATTGCATGACTTTAACCGGATATCAAACTAGCCCCTAAATTTTAATGGTTCTTATTCATTAACAATATGAAATACTAATCTTTCAAATATAAAAGCTAGTGAATACAATTTTAGTTCAACTTCTAACTGTGGTAATAAAATATAACGGAATCCACCAAATATTGTGATTGGTTATGTTGGAAATGAAAAAAAAAAAAAAACACTTCATCAGTGCTTAAAAAAGAATAGGAAATTAGATTATATGTACTCTATTCTATTTATTTGCAAACTTAGGAGTTCAATAATAAAAACAATATGCTCTATTTATTGATTTTATAATTAATATTTTTTTGATAAAATAATTCAATTTGTGGTTGTTAGTTTCTTTTAATCTACAAATTATTGCCAACAAAAAAACATCATAATTCACAAAGCAGACAATGAATTCCTTCAAACAAAACAACAACTAGGGTCTCTAGCTAGTAGGAAAAAAAATCATATATGCATATTTTAAAGAGTCTCGATGTAGAAAAACAATATAAACACATATTAAAGCACACCATGATAATAGCATCATTGGGATTTTTCAAATAGTCACTATAATAGATTTAATTATGCTTCATACCTATAGTTTGCATATTTACGGATTGTACTACCAAAAAATGCTCATTTTTTGGCAGTTAACTTGTGGGAGTTTTTAAAAGTCCCACTAATAATTTATTTTGTGGCATTTTATTATAACCCCCACAATATAAATCTTTTTATGGTGGTTTTATTAAGGAGGTTAGAAAATCGTCACAATTTAATATTATTTATCGGGATTATCGAGCCCCAAAATTTTAGTAGATTAGTTACTTTTAGAAATTAATTTATATAATATAATATAATATATAGTATTTTTTTCAAATTATATAATATATAACAATAAATGTTGAAAGTTAATTTTATTATATATATACACACACTTAGTATATGCAATTTAATACTTAGTATATGCAATTTCACTTAGACATTTTATCTTATATAGTAATACTTTAATTTATATTATTTAGTGATTTTTGTTGTCTCATAACACAAAAATTTAAATTTTATAACTTTTAAAGCTAAGTCAATAGTAATATTTATATATATTTATTTGTAATTGTATTTTAACTTTATTTAAGATTTTATAATACTAGTTGACGGTGAAACATTTTAATTAATAGTTATTACTTATCATTAAAAATTAAAAATAAAGCTTGTTTAATGCACAAAAACCTTTTATCTTTCATTTAGATCCAACTCAATAAAAATTTTAATACCTCTCCCTCCAAAATTAAAAAAAAAACTAAAGACTATAATTCCCCCTAAAATCATTCAAACATAATCAAATAACCACCCCCTCCCACCCATTCCTAAATCCCACGTAAACAACACACAAATACCTTTTTTTTCTTTCTCCTTAACTCATTTTTTTTTCTCCTTGACCCATTAATTCCCACGTAAAACACACACCCTCCCCTCTCCTCTCTCCTTTTGTCTTTCACTCTTCTTTACTTCATTTTTTTACATGTAGTTTTGCTAATTATTTTTTTCATTGTAGGCTTTGCAAAGTGGAATAGAGGAAAAATAATTCATTATTTGAATACAAAGGTAATTTTGTGTTGCGTGAGTTTGATGATTCATACTAGAATTTAAAACTCATATTATTATTTGATCATTTTATATTTTGCAAGTTGTTAAACTTACTGAATCAATGTTTTTTTTACATATTTCAGATTTTGTTTGAATTCTCACTACATCGTAAAGTCGTCTATACCAAATCATTGATTGATTTATGGTAAATCATAATTTTATTTTTGTTTAGTTAAGAATCACGGTAATCATTTTATTCTTGATTGGATCGACTATTACAAATTAAAGGACATTTTTTCATATTAGATTGTGATCAATATCAATATAACTTTAAAATTATGTATTTTCTTATTCAATACGATAAATTGTTGAAGTTATGATTACTTTTTAGTAAATGAAAGAAAAAACTAAGGTCAAAGAGGAAAGTCTAACTTATAAATCAAGAGAAGTGAGAAATACTTGAACCAACGTGTTAAATCGAATGAGCATCATTATATGATTTTGGAAAATATAAACCTAGTAAACTTATGTAGAAATAATCATGAAGTTGTTGTTATTCACTTTATTAGTGTGTATGAGAGAACATCAAAGTAAATTTCTTTCATCCATAATCTTATAATTCTTTGTAAAATCAAAGCTTTATATGCTTTGCTTTAGAAATGAATTGAATTTTAATACTTTTATATCAAGATGTACGAAGATATATGTGTATCAATATATGTTTATCTAATTATATATAATGTTTCATTGTTTCAGCCTGATGCAAAGAGCTTATGTCACTTTGGATAAAAAGATTAGACGACAACAACAGAAATCACCAAACAAATGCTACATAATTTTGTTATGTTTATTTGATGTGGATTTTAAAAAGATTTAACATTGTTATGTTAAAATTATTATACACAAGTTTGTATTACTTTTATTTGACATAAATTTGAATTTGTGAAACTTATTAATATAAACTTGCTTAGTGAAATTTAATTTTCTTTAAATGTGTTATTTAGTAAAATTACTTATTATTCTGAAGAATTGATGTAAATCAAATTTAAAATTACTTATTATTTTGAAGGCTTGATGTAAATAAAATTTCACATTTATTATTAAAATAATAATAATTTTGTAAGACTCCACAAATCAAATTATAAATGTAAATTTTAATTTAAAGCCATGACAGTTATAAATGTAAATTTGAGTTTAAAAATATTGAGATCATATTGTGAAGGTTCTAAACCATCAAAAACTGATACTGGAAAACCTCCACAAATTTAAAAGTCATTTTGCGGGGGACGTCGTGGAGGTTTACTAAAACCATTGCAAATATGCTCGTGGCAAGGGTAATTGTGGCATTTTTAAAAACCGCCACAATTTAATTTGTGGGATCCCTAAACCGCTATAAATTGACAAAATAATTCCCATAAATTGAGCATTTTTTTGTAGTATACAGTTTAAGTTATCTCGTTTGTATAATTCGCGAGTGAGTTTGTATAATTCGCGGGTACGTTTGTATAATTGAGTTACTTTTGTATAAACATGAAATAACAAATTTATACAAACACAAACATTTGAACTTTAAACAGTTATACAAATTATATTATATAAAAGTTATACAAATTATATTATACAAATTTTGAATTATACAGACATGCGAATAATACAAACTCGAAACCCCAGCTCACGTAATTATCACTGAATATTGGTCGCGAGTGGTAATTAACTAAAACTATAGCTATGATGACTAATTAACTAGTAGTATATGTTTTCTGAACCATGTAATTTTCTCTAAATCTCATTCGACATCAAATAAAATTATTTCATTCACCACTGTGTAATTTAAAAATGTTAAAGTTTTCAAATATTATTTTTATCAATCTTTTAACATTATTTGGGAGAAATTCATATTTCCTCTTCAACTCGGCTTTAAAAATTAAATATTTCTCTCAATTTTGAACAATAAATGTTCTTTCTTTTTGTTTCATTAAAAATATAACTACCTATTTTACGCTCTAAATTAAGGCCCTTTGTCTTTTTTTTTTTTTTTGTTTTCTAATATTATGATTTCCCCCTTTCTAATGTATATTTTTAATTGTTCTGAATCGTTTCAACCCATCGTTAGATAATGATGAAAGTCTCATTTTGAGTAAGGGTCGTATTGGAATCTTTGTCTTTGAAGTGACAAATAATGTTAACAACATAGATGATAGAGTTCGAACAAAACCTAACTCTTCGAGATCAGGGGGCATAGCTATGCTTGCCAGAGGGGTGTCAAGCGACACTCCTTTACCGAATAATTATATTGTATATATAGGTCAAATTTTGGTTTATAGATATATAGATAGAGATAATTATTGACACACTCTTAGACACAAGTTGAAGGTTTAATGCAATGATCAAGGTGTTGCTAAAATTTCCTAGATTGTATGTTCCATCCATACTAGCAACATAATAGTATTTTTTTTTTTACTATAACGAGCACCTACAACTAAGAGGAATGAATGTTGATCACAGGGTGAGAATCTTATAATACGAGGGCTAGTGACTGGTCAAGTCAGCAAGCTGGGTGTTTGTGGAAACAGTTAACCAGACTGCAATCACAATCACCCTCTCGGTCACCCTTCCTTGCGGAATTTTATCGAAAGGGTTTATGTGCTCAGATGTGAAAATCCTTGTGTGGTTCGAAAGATAAAGAGTTGTCGAGGAGACTTTTCTAAGAAAAAAGGCATGGTTCTTTCAATTTCGCATCTGGGGTCTCGTCTATCCGAAACATTATTGTAAATGGCATGAGAAATGAATTCACTCTACAAATAATTGTGCAAATTTCAGGAATATGATGTTTGTTTATGTCGACCCTACGCTATGATTCTTCTTCTCTTATGAAATTTCTAGTTAGATGAATACAACTCTACTGCATGATGGAGTGATCTTTCCTTCTTATGAAAGTCGGTATCTCACTTCCCAGGGATTACAAAATAACGAAAAAATAAAAGTGACCGATATGCGAGGGGAAAACTTTTGTTTAACATTTCCGAAAAGATTTTTGAAAGATAAAAAAAGAAGAGTTTTCATATTTTGCACAACATTTTTCTATTATGAAATCGGACACTCGGTCTTGGTGGTGTAGTTAACAGTCGAGTAGGCAGACACCTTAGTGCCTTAGTGGTGTCACTCATATATAAGCGAATTTGGACATTTGAAGTCTTGTCAAGGATTCTTTCTACATGAAATGCCAGTAGTGCCATCTTCCTCGCTGGTTGTATGGGTGGGTTGTCCCTCCCTACCGCGTTCTTTTAAGCGAGTAAATGTGTCACGCCCCGAGCCTACACCCTGGGCGGGACTGGAACTCTAGAACCATTGCTGGCCTCAAGTGAACCCTTGGCCTGACTTAACTCTTAGTAGAAGATTTACTCATATTAAAAGCACTTTAAAAAGATAAACTATAACTCAAATGTCTCAAAAGATAAACTCATAAATGTTTAAAGAAACATTTCAATTCGCCAAAAGAGGCAACTCAAGTCTCAATATGAACAACTGGTAATGAAAAGACTCATGAACTAGTGTCTATCTATCTATGAAGCCTCTAATACTATGAGGGATGTCGGGACAAGACCCACCTGATCATTCTAACAACTGAAATAACTGAAACATAACAGAAGGGATCCTTCGGAAGTAAGGAGGCTCACCAAACAACTCTGGAGCTCAACTGGATCAATGAAGCACTGGATGCTGATCCTGGTTACCTGTATCTGCATCATAAAAGATGCAGACTAAATGGCGTCAGTACATGGAATGTACGATCATGTGAGGGGAAATCTAAACAAGACATAAGCTTGAACTGGAACTGAAGAAACACTTACCCCTTCTCAACTCAACCTCATTTCATTATAAAGTAATAGAAATAATGCAGTATAAATAAAAGCTTTAAAAAGTAGATATCAACTCAGTTTACTAGAAAATACAATATAAACTTTGTTTGTATGCAAAAATACAAAATAGAAACCGTTGGGATATTCTCTAACCGATAACCATCACTATGAGCTATATGATGATACAACGTCTAGCCCACACTGCTAGAACTGTCCTATACTTTACCGAGGTATATGACCTAACTAACTAAGTGGATCCACTAGTATATGCTAAAAAGCAATAAAGGAATCATCCGAAAAGTATGACCCTTTTCTACCTACGTTGGCTACATGGTTTATGGGGGCTGTGAGTTGTTAGAACTCTCCCCCATATCGGTGCTCAATACTACTCTAGCTCATTATATTTTAAAGAAAACATTTCCTCTTGCTCAAATTTGAGATTATTACTCAAAAGGTTTCTCTAAAAAGAGATAATACTGAAACCTGTTCATGAACTCTTTGGAAATCGGTGTTTCCTTTCATCTTAAATGTAAAAACATTTGCTCTTGGAAATACTTAGTTCCAATATATCATTTTAAAGAAAATGAACTTACCTCTACTCTCTCTCAACTCTGTACTCAAGTCATTTAAAACAAGTTTTAAAACAATTTTTAAAAGCTTTTTAAAAATGACTCGAAGAACTCTCAAGACTTGACTCTTAGATCTACCTTGAATTTGAACTTATGGATTCAAAGTTATGATTCATGTTTATGAATGATTTTTAGATTTATAGAAGTAGTTTAGAGTAGTTAGAATCAATAGGGAGTAAAGGTATACTTTAGGAGAACTTAGACAGGTAAAACAATGAAAAAAGGGTGGGGGCAGGCGACCGTGGCACATTGCTGGCGCGGGGCGCCAACCCCTAAAGTTCAGAGACCCATTTCTGGCGGACTTCTGGGGCTCCGCCCCAGACCTCCCCCAGGACTTCCCGACGAATTTTTCTACTCGTTTTCTAATCTTAATTCGACTAGAATCGAATGTTTCTTCCCCAATCACTTAGAATCCAATACTCAACGTATGTACACAATAATCTACTAAAATAAAATCCTCAAAACACTAACACTTATCTCAAGAACTCATCAAAATCCCAAAAATCAAGATTATGAAAGTTATTCCAAGAAAACTCAACAAGAACTCAAATCCTTCAACTTTAAGAATGAATTTGCACTGAAAATAACATGATTGTCGTGTGGGTGAACGAACCCAATACTATGAGAACTCACATACCTCTTAGGAATCAAACCCTTGGTGAAAATCTGCAATAAAACCTTAAGATGTTGACGAACTGTTAAATCATCTCCTCTTTTCTTTTCCTTTCTTTTCTTTAACTCTTTTATAAAACCCTAAGCGTATTTTGATTTGGGAAAACTGAACCAAATCAGTTTAGTCCCCTAATTACTTACTAAAAATACTTAAATATGAAAGGGTAAGGAAAATACGAAAATACCCTTCACATTATCGGGTAACTTTCCTTAATCGAGCAGCCCAACTTCAAACAGTCATATCTCTCGCATAGAAGCTCAAAAATTAGAAAACTTAGTGGCTTTGGAAAGAGGATTCCAAGACCTTTCATTTGATATCTTATGGGCCACCTAACTCATCATGTACTGAAAGTTATGGTCGTTTGAAGTTGACCCAAACTCATAAATTAATCATAACTTGAAAATTTTCAGATTTAGCTTATTTCCAATTTAGTTCTTTCTATTTTTAGCTCTTTCAAATATCGAGGTGTTACAATATCTCCCCCTTGGGAATATTCATCCTCGAATGAGATTACTCTAAGTAGACTAAGGGTGGTAACATCTGACACCCAACTCAAACACTCAATATGCAAAGTAACACAACATTTCAACTAAAATAAATGCCAAGAAAAGGATTAGTACCTTAATTTAGAATTTCTCCAGACTCAAGGAGTTGTGGGTATCTCTTCTTCATATCCTCCTCAGCCTCCCAAGTAGCTTCCTCAACAAACAGATTTCTCCATAAGACCTTGACTGATGCTACCTCCTTGGTTCTCAACTTGCGAACCTGACGATCTAGAATTTGAATGGGAATCTCCCCATACGGTAAGCTATACTTAATACCAATGTCTTCAGTTGGTATAATAAGTGAAGGATCGCCCATACACTTCTTCAACATAGAAATGTGAAATACGGATGGACTGCTGCTAACTCTGATGGGTAGCTCAAACTCATAAGCTACATTGCCAATCCTCTTGGATATCCTGTAAGGATCAATATACCGGGGACTAAGCTTCCCCTTCTTACCAAATCTCATAACACCCTTCATGGGTGAAACCTTCAAATAAATCCAATCATCTACTTCAAACTCTAAGTCTCTTCTCCTAACATTAGTATAGGATTTCTGACGACTATGCGCTGTTTTCAACCTTTCTTGAATAGTCTTTACCTTTTCCATAGCTTGATGAACCAAGTCTGGTCCTATCAACCCAGCCTCACCTACCTTAAACCATCCAATAGAATATCTACATCTTCTCCCATAAAAAGCCTCATAGGGAGCCATTTGGATGCATTAGAATGGTAACTATTGTTGTAAGCAAACTCTATTAAAGGTAAGTGATCATCCCAACTACCCTTGAAATCGATCACACAAGCCCTCAACATATCTTCTAAAGTTTGAATCGTATGCTTTGCTTGACCATCATTCTGAGGATGAAAAGCAGTACTCAAATTTACCTTGGAGCCCAAACCTTTTTGGAAAGACTTTCGAAATTGTGCGATGAATTACGCACCTCTATTTGAAATAATGGACACCGGAACTCCATGAAGTCTGACTATCTCCTAAATGTATAACTTGGCATAATCCTCTACTAAAAAAAAGTCTTTACCAGTAACAAATAGGTTGATTTAGTCATTCGATCTACAATTACCCATATCGAATCATGTTGTCTGCAAGACCGTGGTAAACTAGTAATAAAATCCATGTTGATTTTCTCCCACTTCCATTCCAGAAGTTCTATGTTCTGAGCCATACCACCAGGCCTCTGGTGCTTTACTTTGACTTGTTGGCAATTTGAGCACTTATCAACGAACTCTGCAATACCCCTCTTCATACTACTCAACCAATAGGCTTCTCTCAAGTCACGATAAATCTTAATGGAACCTAGATGGATAGAATAGCTGGAGCTATGCGCTTCCTCCATGATCCTCTCTTGGAGTTCATCCACCCTTGGCACATATAATCTACCTTGATACTTCAATACACCATCTCACTCTTGTTCAAAACCCATTACTTTTTGTTTATGAACATTTGCCTTCAATTCAAGAAAAATAATATCTTGGTCTTGTTTCTTTATCACTTCAGACACTAATGATGATTCAACCCCATTCATCACTACTACTCCTCCTTCATTGGAATCCATTATCCGGACTCCCAATCGTACAAGTCTGTGCACGTGTTTTACTAACTCTTTCTTTCCTTCCTCAACATGGGTGGTACTACCCATAGACAATCTGCTCAAAGCATCAGCAACAATATATAGCCTTACCTGGGTGATAGAGAATACTCATGTCATAATCCTTGAGTAACTCCAACTACCTCATATGTCTGAGATTAAGCTCTTTCTGATTGAATACATACTGAAGACTCTTTGATCGGTGAACACATCTACATGAACACCATACAAATAGTGACGCCATATTTTCAAAGCAAACACTATAACAGCCAACTCTAGATCATGGGTTGGGTAATTTCTCTCGTGAATCTTAAGTTGTTTGGAGGCATAAGCTATAACCTTGCCATTCTGCATCAATACACAACCCAGTCCAAATCTGGACG
Organism: Solanum verrucosum; assembly: GCF_900185275.1. NCBI lineage: Eukaryota > Viridiplantae > Streptophyta > Magnoliopsida > Solanales > Solanaceae > Solanum > Solanum verrucosum. The sequence continues at coordinate 300,734 of NW_026020470.1, forward strand.
CATCACAATATACCACAACACCTTGCATATCTTCTAGTAAGGTCAATATTGGGGTAGTAGTCAACCTAGTTTTCAATTCCTGAAAGCTTTTCTCACAAGCTTCAGACCATTGAAACTTCATTGTTTTCTGAGTCAACTTAGTCAACGGGAATGAAATAGATGAGAACCCCTCGATGAACCTTTTATAATAACCAGCCAATCCCAAGAAAATCCTAATATCAGTTGGAGACGTGGGTCTAGGCCATCTCAATACTGCCTCAATCTTCTGAGTGTCAACTATAATCCCTTCACCAGAAATAATGTGGCCTAAGAATGCCACAGACTTGAGCATAAATTCACACTTGGAAAACTTAGCATACAACTCCCTATCCTTGAGAGTTTGAAGAACTACTCTGAGATGACTAACATGATCTTTCTCATTCCTCGAATAGATTAAAATGTCATCAATGAATATGATAACAAACATATCTAGATAAGGTTTGAATACTATGTTCATAAGATCCATGAATGTTGCAGGAGCATTAGTTAAACCAAATGACATAACCAGAAACTCATAATGACTATAGCGGGTTCTGAATGCTGTCTTTGGAATATCACACTTCCTTACTCTCAACTGATGATAGCAAAATAAGTGGCACCCTGAAGTTGATAAAAAAATCATCAATTCTCGAAAGAGGATACTTATTTTTGATAGTAACCTTGTTCAACTGACAGTAATTTATACACATCCTAAGAGAACCATCTTTCTTCCTCACAAATAAGATCGGAGTGCCCCAAGGTGAGACACTTAGTCGAATAAAGCCTTTCTCAAGAAGATCTTTCAACTTCTCTTTTAACTCTTTCAACTCAACTTGATCCATTCTTTGTGGCAGAATAGAGATATGATGAGTATCGAGAAGAATATCTATACTGAAGTCTATTTCAGTCTCAGGAGGGACTGTGGGAAGATCATCTAGAAAGACTTTTGGAAATTTACTCACAACTGGAACTGACTGAATAAGTGGTGTCTCAACACTAGAGTCATTAACTCAGACTAAGTGATAGATGCACCCCTTGAAAACTAACTTTTTTGCCTTAAGGTACGAAATAAAATGACCCTTAGGCACTGCTGAACTACTCATCCACTCAATAACTGTCTCATTAGGAAACTGGAACTTAACTACTCGAGTTCTACAATCAACTGAGGCATAAGAGGCATGAATCCAGTCCATACTTAAAATAACATCAAAATATACCATGTCTAACTCGACTAAGTCAACCATGGTATCCTTGTGATTGACGGAAATGGTACAATTAGGATAAACTATCTCAACTAGTATAGACTCACCAATAAGTGTAGTAACACTGAACACTCAAGAAGTTGCTCAGGAATAATATCAAAATTCATGGCAATATAAGGAGTCACAAAATAAAGACTCACTCCTGGATCTAGCAAAGCATAAACATCAAAAGTAAAGACTTTGATCATTCTAGTGATAACATCTGGTGAATTATCTTACTCTTGGTGACTGGTGATTGCATATAGACGGTTTGCCCCTTCGTCTATCTGTGAAGTAGCTCCTCTAGGTGCAACTCTGTTTGGTGGAGCCGCTGAAGAAGATTGGGCTCTATTGCCCCTATTACCATCGCCCTGCATGTTCTCAATACATTCTTTCATGAAGTGACCATTCTGACCACACTTGACGCAACCAGTAGAGCCATCGTGACACACTCTTAAGTGAGTCCTACCATACTTAGCACATGCAGGAGTCCCATTACCTCCTAGTGCCACACTACCTTGAGACTGTACAAGTATAGCTCTGAAATTCTGTGAATTCTGATTCTTGAACTCACCTCAGTTCCTTGGTGCAGGTGAACTAGTAGATGATGGAGCAGGTCCATTTTGGCTTGTGTTGAAAAGAAGACCGGCTTGCATTACTCTTCTGTTGCCCGGACTCATTTCCTATTGTCTTAGCCTTCTTATTTCGAAACTCTTCTCTATCCCTCAACTTATCTTTCTCAACCTGTTGCACATGGATCATTAGTCTTGCTATGTCCATATCTCAATAAGCATAACTGCCTTGCCCTCCTTACTTGATAGACGAGACAACCTAGAAACAAATAGACTCATCTTGCTCCTCATGTCAGCAACCATCTCGGGGGCATAATGGTAAAGTTGCGTGAAATTAAGACTGTACTCATGCACACTCATGGATTCGTGCTTAAGAGTGAGGAATTCCCTTACCTTGGCCTCTCTCAGTTCACGAGGAAAGAAACACCCCAAGAAGGCACCCTCAAACACAACCCAACTCATAATTGGTGCATCTTCAACTTTATTCTTCTTCCATTGGTCAAACCAGATTCTAGCGACACCCTTCAATTGGTATGCATCTAGTTCCACTCGCTCAACATCAGCAATATGTATAATCTCAAAAACCTTTTGTAGTTCCTCTACAAAGTTCTCCGGATCCTCAGTGACACTTGAACCGGTGAAGTTTGGAGAATTCATCCTTAAAAACTCATGGATTCTGGATGTATCAGCCACATCCTTTTGAAACTCTCTCTGCTAACCACCTTGATTGGCCACCACTTGACTTAACATCCGGATAACATCCTGGAACTCATCAGTAATGACATCTCCTTGGGGTTGCACTTCTGGTGCATTGGATACCTTTTGATCCTCAATGTTCCTCTAAGCAGGATGACCTCAAACAACTTTTCGTAGAGGCATGATTTGAAAGATACGCGCAAGCATGAGTTAGAAGGAAAATTTAATAGAGATGAACTATATCGCACGAAAAGAGTATGAAAGATGTGAGATAATTCTTAAATGTCGCAGCCTCCCAATTATAGATATGGTGCGCTTCACACCGATAACTAGGAATCTACAGACACGGCTTCATAGACACCCTAGGACTCTTGAACTTTGTGCTCTGATATCAAATTTGTCACGTCCCGAGCCTACACCCTGGGCGGGACTGACACTCTAGAACCATTGTTGGCCTCAAGCGTACCCTTGGTCTGGCTTAACTCTTAGCGGAAGATTTACTCATACTAAAAGTATTTTAAAAAGATAAACTATAACTCAAATGTCTCAAAAGATAAACTCATAAATGTTTAATGAAACATTTCAACTAGCCAAAAGAGACAACTCAAGTCTAAATATGAACAACTGAAAATGAAAAAAACTAATGAACTAGTGTCTATCTATCTATGAAGCTTGTAATACTATGAGGGATGTCGGGACAAGATCCCCGATCATCCTAACAACTGAAATAACTGAAACATAAAGAAAGGGATCCTCCGGAAGCAATGAGGCTCACCAAACAACTCTGGAGCTCAACTGGATCAACAAAGCACTGGATGTTGATCCTGGTTACCTGTATCTGCAGAAAAAAAGATGCAAGCCAAATGGAGTCAGTACATGGAATGTACAAGCATGTGAGGGAAAATCTAAACAAGACATAAGCTTGAACTGGAACTGAAGAAACACTTCCCTCTTCTCAACTCAACATTATTTCATTATAAAGCAATAGAAATAATGCAGTATAAAGAAAAGCTTTAAAACAGTAGATAGCAACTAAGTGTATTAGAAAATACAATATAAACTCTGTTCGTATACAAAAATACAAAATAGAAATTGTTGGGAGATTCTGTAACCGACAACCATCACTATGAGCTATGTGATGATACAACGTCTAGCCCACACTGTCAAAACTGTTCTATACTTTGCCGGGGTATAGGACCTAACTAACTAAGTGGATCTACTAGTCTATGCTAGAAAGCAATAAAGGAATCATCTGAAAAGTATGACCCTTTTCTACCTACGTTGGCTACATGGTTTGTGGGGTTTGTGAGTTGTTAGAACTTTCCCCCGTATCGGTGCTCAATACTACTCCCAAAATATAACTTAGATCATTATGTTTTAAAGAAAACATTTCCTCTTCCTCAACTTTGAGATTATTACTCAAAAGGTTTCTCTAAAAAGAGATAATACTGAAAACTGTTCATGAACTCTTTGGAAATCGGTGTTTCCTCTCATCTTAAATGTAAAAACATTTGCTCTTGGAAATACTTAGTTCCAATATATCATTTTAAAGAAAATGAACTTAGCTCTACCCTCTCTCAACTATGTGCTCAAGTCATTTAAAACAAGTTTTAAAACAATTTGTAAAAGCCTTTTTAAAATGACTCGAAGAATTCTCAAGACTTGACTCTTAGCTCTACCTTAAATTTGAATTTATGAATTCAAGGCTATGATTCATGTTTATGAATGATTTCTAGATGTTTAGAAGTAGTTTAGAGTATTTAGAATCAATAGGGAGTAAATATACTTTAGGGAAACTTAGATGGGTAAAACGATGGAAAAAGGGAGGGGCAGGCGACCCTCGCGCACTGATGACACGGGGAGCCAACCCCTAAAGTTCATAGGCCCATTTTTTGGCATACTACTGTTCGCCGCCCCAGACTCTTTGGCGGATTTGGGGCGCGCCGCCCCAGCCCTCTCCCAGGACTTCCCGACAAATTTTTCTACTCGTTTTCTGGCCTTAATTCGACTAGAATCGAATGGTTTCTTCCCTAATCACTTAGAATCGAATACTCAACGTATGTACTCAATAATCTACTTGAATCAACCCTCAAAACACTAACACTTATCTCAATTACTCATCGAAATCTCAAAAATAAGATTATGATATTCCAAGAAAACTCAACAAGAACTCAAATCCTTCAACTTTAAGAATAAATTTACGCTGAAAATAATATGATTGGCGTGTGGATGAACGAACCCAACACTATGAGAACTCACATACCTCTTAGAGATCAAACCCTTGGCGAAAATCCACAAGAAAACCTCAAGATCTTGACGAACGCTTGAATTTTCTCCTCCTTTCTTCTTCTTTCTTTTCTTAAACTCTTTTATAAAACCCTAAGCGTATTTTGTTTGGGAAAACTAAACCAAATAAGTTTAGACCCTTAATTATTTACTAAAAATGCTTAAATCTGAAAGGGTAAGGAAAAGACCAAAATACCCTTCACATTTTTTGGTAACTTTTCTTAATTGAATAGCCCGACTTTAAACAGTCATATCTCCCTCACACAAGCTCAAAAATTAGCAAACTCAGTGACGTTGGAAAGAGGATTCCAAGACCTTTCATTCGATATCTTATGGGCCATCTAACTCATCCTGTACTAAAAGTTATGGTCGTTTAAAGTTTACCCAAATTCATAACTTAAGCATAACTTGAAAATTTTCAGATTTAGCTTATTTTCAATCTAGTTCTTTCTATTTTTAGCTCTTTCAAATACCGAGGTGTTACAAAATGGTACTCATATCTGGGTAGTGATCAATTACACCGCTATCACTATTCAAGGGTAGAAGAGAGGAACCTTCTCTACCTCTTTGCACAAAAAAAGACTGAGATGACGAAGTGGATTATGCTTTTTGCACACCTCCGAATATATAGTGTCAAATTGCCGCCCCATTCCTTATTTATTTGATAATAGAGTTGTTTATCTTTGGATTGATCTTTATTAGCTGTTTGATTTGAAACTGCTACTATACTAAACTGGCTGAAAAAGCATAGTTTTGACCTAAATTCCTTACATGACAGGCTCCTCTCGGATAATATTTATGGTTCTACCTTTTTCTTAGCAACTGGCTTTCATGGTTTTCATGTGATTATAGGTACTATTTTCTAGATCATATGAAACCCTCTTCCACTTAGGTGCGACACATGTAGTAGTGTCTACCCGAAGATGAAGGGGAAGAAAGGGATGCTAGGGATAGAGTAACCGAAGCGGGCATGAAATGAACTCGGAAGGGAAGGAAACCAATGGGGACAACCCCAAAAAAGATGAGTTTTCCACACGACGATCTTTATTTAAAATTGAGCCGCTAAAATTTATCCCTTTTGAATGTATTTAGTCCAGTGGTTAGCACATCATATTTTCATAACAAAGACATGGGTTCGATTCTTTTAAGGGATAGGTCCTCATTCCCATAATCATTTTGATCACCTTCAAAAATGTCTTCCCCATAGAGGAGATAGACTGGTCTAGACTTTACCATTGTGGAGCGACTTTTTGAGAAAAAAAATGAGGGGGAACTTAGTAAGATGCCGGAGGAAAGTAGGTTTCCAAGCACGCAGATTCAAGAGTTAAGTTAGAGGCTGACTAGTTAAACATGAAATTCAAATGAAATAAGGTTCTTTAGTCCATCAATGATGATTCATTAATGTCACTTCTCAAGCTCTTGGAGGACACCAAAATGCTCATAAGCGTGAAAAATTTGTTCCTCGTTGTAATGTGTTCTCTATAACCTATATTCGCCAACCTTCCTCGATACCTTAGAGACCACTCTTGCCACAAAATATGTCATCGTTTTTGGTTGTTTTATGATATTCCTTGGAGGATGGAGCAAAAAAATACTCTATGTGCAGACGTGAAAGATCTATCAATAGAAAGATTCTAGATTTTGTTTAGAGAAGAATGATTCATGCTCACCACTCCTTGAGGCAAAGAACGGGGTCGAACCTTCAAGCAACTGAGATAAAGAAAGCAGTTGGACTTAAGTGTAAAACCTTTCCGCGGGAGAGTCTTTATCCAATGAGAATAAAGAAAGTATTTGGGCTTCCTTTGTTTGAATAATGCCGCTTATTTTAGCTTACATTCAAACCAAAGTAAACCAAGCCTAAGCGGTCAGACATCTTGTTGGTAGGCGTGCGAGTAAGATGGTAGTAGGCAAAATTATATTGATTGAATGGGAAGTTAGATAAAGAAGTGTTAGTAATAACTAGCACTAGACTTCTTCCCCCTTTATTTTCGATTTTTTCTCTCTTTTTTTGTTTGTGTTTCCACCCAGCCGTCGTTTCAAAGCCGCTCCTCTCTTTATAGTCAAGTGGTTTTCACTCCCAACTCTCAAGAAGTGGGAATAAGAGTCAATCGATGACATAAAAGATTGCCTAATGCATCGAGCCACTTTCCCTCATTCCACTCGTCTAGCCCTCTTAGGCCGGTGTTCATAATTGACAGTGGCATCTCTGTTTGCGCACATTGGAGAAAGTGCAAATAATCTCAGACCCGATGGATACCACATAAAAATGGATTTTCCAGTAGTGATGACATAAATTTGAATAGATTCTCTTTATTATTATACATATAGATTTTTTTAATCTTCTACCTTATCTCCACAACTCTGGGTGAAAAGCTCGGACAAGTTATCTCGTGATCCGATCGAGTCGAAGGATCAATAAGCAAAACCTAAAACCTACCAAGGTTGAAAATAAGAATGTGGTCAACTGATTCAAATTCTTTACCTTGTTGACTGACATTACAATAGGTGTATGGGTCAGGGAGTGACTACTTGGTCTTTACACATTCACTTACTATTGATAGAGAGTTTTTCGTCGTTCGTATGTATCACCTACTATACTTCATTGAAAGAGTTCTATTATATTTTAGACTTTAATACAATACAAGAAATGCACGAGAGTGAAGTGATTCGAGGGCTGCCAACTGGCATTATCAGATCAACCCATTTCTTTCTTGTCCTTCTACTTAAAGTTAAGGGGAAAAGGTGCTTTCGCTACTAAGAAATCTAACAGACAACGCGGAGGTTCGAATTCCGCTAGATAATATGGAAGTCTTCCCCGCTTGGAATCAAAATATAGTTTGGAATCACTCAATACTATTCGTAACGTAGTCTTTATATTTTAGCTTAAAAAGGAAAAAAAATTAGTTGAATAAAAAAGCAAAGGATGTAAAGTTGAACAAACAATGGATAACATAGTAAAATAAAATAAAAACTCTTTTTTTCTTTTTTACTCAAAAGATTTGAATATTCTACTAGAAATCTTACTTCTAGCTTTGGCTTCCACTTAGCTACAACTGGAGATGATAGTCTCTAAAAGCTACAATTGTCACTTCTTTGCCTTTCAAGATATTGTGTATAAAGAGAAATATAGTTAGTCATCTTGGGCAGACGAGAGTGCCTATCTCATCCCTTTCCTTTAGTTGGGTGAGCCTTCGCCTTTTGGATCCTCTCATGCCCAATGCGGTACATGACCACTTGATGAAATCTGGAGGAAAGTGCGGTAAATGGATTTTTTTGTGCTGGGGCCTTGTGTAGTAAATATGTCAAGGGGGCGTTGGAATAATCGGTAGCTGCTTAGTCTCATCTGAGAGTTGGGCGGGGAGATGATTCTAATTATCAATTCAGAGAGAGTCCTAGCCCAACGGGTGTTGACTTTTAAACAATCGAGGCGAACACTTACTCTTTCAAGTCAAAGTCAAAGTCCAAGTTCAAACCATCCAATGAGATGGTTTTCAGTGCTATTTATTATCTAGTTATAAAAGCGACCCCATAGGCTTTCACTTTCGCCTCTCTCTAAATATTGCAGAAATGATAAAATCTTGATTTATCTTATCGATTTCCTTTTTCAGTCTAAGAGGAAAGCGAACTGACTATTCGATGATAGTCACGAGCGCTTAGAGGTATGAAGTTAAGCGAAGGGTGATTAAAGTGCAAAGAAATGTCTTAAAGCAACTATTTTTCTCTTCATTTTTAAACAATTAAAATGACACACATTTTGCATAATATTTTGTATCTCGTTGAATTGTAATGTAACTACATTTTGCTTTCATTATTTTGTTGGTTTTCTTGTATTTACTTCTCTATACTTTGACACTTCTTAATAAAATTTCTAGCTCTGCCGCTATTTAAGATAACTATTCTAAGATTTTTAATTGACCTATAATTCCTTTACCTTATTCTCTACTAGTGAAATAGACCGTGCTTCGCGAGGTAAAATAACATATGTAATTTATAATAATTGAAAAATATTCTTATAAATTTATTCAAGTTTCAACAACATTAGTAATATTAGAATAATTGATATTGTTTTCAGACTTATTCACGATAGAATAGATTTCAATGTTTTCTAAATAAGTATAATAATTAATTTTATTAGAAATAGATCTTAGATGAACTACATATTTCATTAGCATATTCTTTTAAAATATAAAGATTAAAGGCATACATAGGAACAACTTCAATATGAAAAGTAAAGAACTTTAAAACTGACAAAATGAATTAAAAAAATTACATTTCCATTAATACCTTCCTTCTTTAAGTTTCATGCATAAAGTAATGCTATCGATTAGAATGTCACGACCCAGATCGTTGTGATTGGTAACAATCCAGTGGGAGAACTACTACTACAACCCAAACCAAGCAATCAATCTAAAAACTAAGGCATATAAGTCAAATACTAAGGAAAGAAAATAGAGTTTCCATAAACTCTAACAAAAGTTCAACAATAACTAACAAATGCGGAAGAATTAACCTAGAACCTAAAAGTCAATGTACCAAAACTCTACTAACGACAAGTCTAAGAACAAGGGGTACAACTCCGAAACTAAACAACACCTTAAACCTTAAAGAAAAGTCTGAGTCCGAAAATAGTGGACTTAAACAAGGAAGATCCATGGCAGCCTGAAAGAACTGGCTCACCCTTGAATCCGATCACGCTTATAGTCACCTAGCTAAGGTCTATCAATAGCCACCTGAAGATGCCTTGTACTCAATAAAGAAAGAGAAAGTGCAGTATCAGTACACAAACACCGTGTACTGGAAGGATCACGCGGCTATCCCACTAAGTGTAACATACATTAGTTAATACAACAATATAATCACATGCACATATCGAGCATATACAATATCATCAACATATACGAACAATGAACAACTTCACGATTCTCACATATCACAATTATATCAATTTAGAGCAACATACCATTTTCCAATATCAATTATCATTAGATATGAACGAACACATCACAAGTAGATACACAACACAATTCAATGGTCCTCTCACGGAACCCAATTCAACGGTCCTCTCATGGAACCCAAACCCAAACAGTTAGCATACCGGAACGTGGCAATCCGATCCCATATTTATGCCGAAACGTGGCAATTCGATCCATATTTATGCCAAAATGTGGCAGCCGGTCCCATATTTATGTCGGAACGTGGCAACCGATCCCAATTAGTGTGTCGGATCGTTCCGCCCATTCAACAAACCACAATCACAATCACAATGTATATTCTCACAATCATACAACAAGAAGTGATCCATGGCATACAATTATTCAATTATCCTCATTTACAACAAGGGTGATCAATAATGTAATATTCACATACATACATGTATCATAATGAAGCAAGAACAAACATACATCACACAATCATAGAATCACAATCATCACCTACCTTGAATCCAATCTTGAATCCCCTAAGACACTTGAATCTTCCCTTTCTGGATTCTTTCCGCTTGTTCTAGGTTTATAAACAACAATTTATATGCAGGAATCAACAATCAAAGGTCTAATTATCCGAATTATAACAAACCCAATAAACCTAGACCAAACCCAAGATTCTACTACCCAATTTAGGGCTTTTTCCACCATAAATTCTACATTAAAACCCTCCTCTATCGATAATGATCCACTAGATTCTGTTCTACGGATCGAAAAATGGATTCGGAGAGTTAAAACCTAACCTTTAGCCTCAAGAATGGTGAAAAACTGTCAAGAAGTCGCCTGGGGTCGTCTCCTTAGCTCTAAAAATCGAAAAGTGACAAATAAGATTGTTTAGGGGTTTATTACCGACTTTAAGTCGCATCTGCCACGCCACGTCAGACTCATCCCGCTACAGCGGCCTCGCTCTGGCGGCTGCAATCCCGCTCTGGCGACCTACAGAGAGATAGAATGCTACCTGTTCACGCTAAGATCATTTTCGGGAGTTTTACTCGCCCAAATTTGATTACGTAAAGTCGTACGGGTTCCTTAACGTCTTAGCTATCTACTCATGCAGTCCAAATCATAACTAGATCTCTCATTAATTACCAGATTTCCCTACACCTTAATGACTCAGATTTTGTCCAAATTTGGACTAGGTTGGGAAATCTCAAGTTACTACGAAAAAGTTTTCTGACCCCAATTCTTTCTTGATTGACTTTTTCCTAACGACGGAATCAGGTCGTTACAATAGATACCAATTTACCCATCACTCGTCCTCGAGTAATCAACTAGCAAAAGACTAGCTAAAGTAAGGGTGGAGTAGTATCTGAATCATCAAATTACTGGGGATACTTGTCTCGCATGCCCTTCTTACCGAATCTCATTACCCCCTAAGGGTTTCACATCTCCAACCTCAAACCAACCAATTGAATACCTACACATCCTCCCTTACAATGCCTCAATGAAGTCATCTCAACACTCGAGTGATAATTATTGTTGTATGTAAATTTAACTAACAACAATAACGATTCTCAATAACCTCAAAGTTGATCGCACACATGTTATCAAGGACTATGACACAACATCAGGATGAATCCTTTCTCACATAACTTTGATAAAATCCTAAATCAAATCTCGCCACAATTAGAGGTGAACCTAAACCAGTCAACACACAATCATAATACCCAAACAATCATAGTTATTAACAACATCTCCATCCCACAACATAAATTCCCATGAACTTAAGTTATAACAATTTTGATCTTTAGAAATCAGATACTCATCGAGGGATATGTCCAAGCATACAACCCCTCCAACAACACTATCGAAATGCTAGCTTTAGTAATTGTAGATTACCTCTTAAGAACAGTAGAATTGGACCCAAAGATCCCCACATTCAACCACACCTAATCGATACATTACCTCGACGACTAGATGAATATTAAGATTGTCGGACAACCACAAATACGCATGGTAGCTCTCCAATAAATTCTCATAAGCAAGGTGGTATATGTAGAACAACTAAAATACTTTGACAACTCCAAGACCACACCAATTATGTCATTTGAAATAACCAAATTTCCCCCCTCAACCAAGAGAACATCTAAGGATTTGGTATCCCTGATCCACCACTAGAGATCCACCCACAAAAGTGAAAACACACTAGAGCATAGCTAGTGAATCATACTCACAATACTAACAACCATCATAAATACTCCGACCATTTACCTTATTATAAGCCAACACTTTTTAAATGAAAACCTTTCTTAGATACTTAACAATCAATAGTAGTACTTACGACTCACCCCAGGTATAAGTCCTTTCAAATGCTCAATCGGATATAATTGATCATTTCTCACCTTGTCAGTTCATACCTTGACAAAATACATCACCACGAATGTAGACTCACAATGACAAATCTGAATTGTAATTTCCACCATATAACACAATCCCTCTCTCTATCAACATTAGCTTGTACCTTGAAGATTTTTATGAAATCATGGATCTCCGTTTATCATTGATCGCATCTCCATCAATCTTACCATATATTTCGCTAAATTTTCAATCATACTCAATACTAGACTCAAAAACAAAACTAAACACTTGTCATCAAACTCAAGCTAATGTCCGCACACTCATTTCTCAAGTCTTTTTTGATAGTTTTTAACCAATCCGACACACATGTGACACTATTACCATAGCCACAACAAAATAAATGAAATCACGCGTCTCTGAACCCAATTATCTACTCCTCTAAAGACAACTCTTTAGCCTTAAGAATCAAATAAAATATTCTTGCTCTAGCCTCTCTCGAAAGGTTGTACTAAATCCCACCATTTTTCTTCATTATGACTCTAGGTCTTTAATTTCTATTCGAATGGTGACCCACCATCTCTTAAAACTTCCCATACAACCACGTTACTCACCAAATATTAAATAAAACCACAACCTTAGATACTCGCAAGTCGTAATTACTATACAAAATTCGCTTAATCAACAATCTCATTATATAGTTGCATCCCATTACAATTCATCGCGAACTCTTATTACCATTACGCTCAGTTAACCCTGACTATCACTATGAAGCCAACATTTCATCAACATGACACCTCAAACTCAGGTAAACTCATCAAATTTAAAGAACTAACTTAATCTTGGTACACACTTACTAAAATCTTCAATTTCCTTCACCCAAGTATACACATTGGGACTTTCTTTATCCATAAGCTTGTCATTCTGGTATTAATCCACTCCCTTATGGATTAAGATAAAATCACCAGTCCTAATACTACCCTCCTTCTTCTTATCAAACAAGACAGGAGCACCCCATTTGGAAACACTAGGACGGATGAATCATTTATCAAGACGCTCTTGGATTTGAGCGTTAAGCTCTCTCAACTCTGACACCCCAGGAATAGACTCAATAGAGGGGGTTTCGACCTCAACATCCCGAATATGAGCCAATTATGTCAATCAATCCTGCCCCACCAGTTTCCTACCCCGAACGAAAGATTGACCTTAGTTGACTTAAGCTTGTACCCTCTTTCCACTCTAACGTTTCCTTAACGGGGATCTCTAGAGTTATCGACTTAGTATTACAATTAAGCCCGATATAATAGGGGAACAACCAAGTCATGCCTAAGATTATATCAAGTCAGTCATATCCATCATAACCAAATCAACACAAATATGAAAATCCATAAACACAACAGGACAAACACGATATACAAGGATGACTATGACTAACTCTTCAACTGGGGTAGAAACATGGATGAGGGCATCAAGTATATCACAAACCACATCAAATCACAAGGCAATTGAACTGACACGTACAAATAAGAATAACCCATATCACACAAAACAATAGCCATATGGGCATAGACAAGAGTAGCACTAGTGACCACTGCATCACAACTCAAACTCGATTTTGCCTAGAAAAGCATATAATTGAGCCCTATCATCTTGACGGGCAACCTTTTCGCCTGGCTGCACTACTCGCTACCTGCATTACCATTTCCCCAGGCTCTACAGCCTCACTAATTTCCTCCTCATATGCCCAGGTACTCCACAATTTAACACACTTTACAACTTATATTCGATTGCTGAACACTGAATTAGATCGCGGGGTTTGTTCGGGTACGATTCTGGGTTCATAATTATGACTAGAAAAATAGGGAAGACAGGGCAGAGATTCTATCTCGCCCTATCTCGCTCTAGCGAGAGGAATCCCGCACTGGCAGCCTCGCTTTGGCGGGAAAAGTCCCGCCCCAACGGCCAAAACGAAAACAGAACCCCTGCCAATAATTTTTCTGGGGTTGTTTTCCTTCATAAATTCCATAACGGTTCTCAGCTTTACTTAGCAATTTTAGAATAATCATCATAACTAGGATAATCGTTGTCTACCCCTCAGTTAATCCCACGATACACGAACCAATTCATTCTTGTTAATTCAGCACCACAACCCACACATCCCCAGGATACACCCGACACTCACACGATCCTTAGTCAAGATCTTCCTTTCACAACGAGTTTCACGATACTCAAGCATTTACAACTTGCATAACTTCAACGACCATGCCAACATATTGTACATATCAAAGTTCAGACACACATTTATTGTGCACATAATCACCTCATCACATTCAAGCAATTAAAACTTCACATTCACAGTTAATTCAGACAACTAGAAGCAGGCATTCAAAGCTTCCAAGATACAATTCACAGATAAGTCCAAATTCTTAATTAATTATTTCGCTCCATGGATGACCATTCCTAATCATCCATGCATTCACACCACCCCTAGGGCCAGATACTAATTGAAACCTTCTCAGTTTCCAATTTGCTTTGCTTGTGGCCCCTCAGTCATGACCACGACGCTAGTTCACTTCGTTGAGATACCAATTGGACTCAACTCATACCAGCGACAATAGTAGCTAGTGAGCCCCACAAAGTTGCTAATTTCAATCATAGAACTTGGTCGAACCCAATTGTTAACCGCCTCAATCTTTAACTGATGGTAACCAGACCTGAAGTCAATCTTAGAGAAAACTGATGCACCTTGAAATCGGTCAAAAATGTCATCTATCTGAGGCAATGGATACTTGTTCTCAATGGTGACCAAATTCAACTGTCGGTAGTCTATGCACATCCTCTCTTTCTAGTGATGGTGTTACCACTTTTGTTACTCTAGTTCGGACCACAGAGTGAAGGAGGAAAGATACCAATTTGTATCACCCAGATACAAATTGGATTCAAATCATAGCACGAAAGAGTAGAAAGAAGTGAGTTTTTCCTAAAGTCCTATAGTCTCTCGAAGAAAAGTATGGACGTTATTGTACCGTTCCGCAAGACTCAACTAGACTCGTTTTTGTACAATAAGATCAACGAACCTAGGGCTCTGATACCAACTTTATCACGGCCCAGACCGTCGTGATTGGCACCTACACTAACAATCCGGTAGGAGAACCACTACTACAACCCAAACCAAGCAATCAATCTAAAAACTAAGGCATATAAGTCAAATACTAAGAAAAGAAAATATAGTTTCCATAAACTCTAACAAAAGTTCAACAATAACTAACAAATGCGGAAGAATTAACCTAGAACCTGAAAGTCAATGTACCAAAACTCTACTAACGACAAGTCTAAGAATAAGGGGTACAACCCCAAAATTAAACAACACCTTAAACAAAAGTCTGAGTCCGAAAAGAGTGGACTGAACAAGGAAGATCCATGACAGCCTGAAAGAACTGGCTCACCCTTGAATTCGGTCACACTCATAGTCACCTAACTGAGGTCTATCAATAGTCATCTGAAGATGTCCTGTACTCAACGAAAAAATAGCAAGTGCAGTATCAGTACATAACCACCGTGTACTGGTAGGATCACACGGTTATCCCACTAAGTGTAACATACATTAGTCAATACAACAATATAATCACATGCACATATCGAACATATGCAATATCATCAACATATACGAATAATGAACAACTTCACGATTCTCACATATCACAGTTATATCAATTTAGAGCAACATACCGTCCTTCAATATCAATCATCATTAGATATGAACGAACTCATCACAAGTAGATACACAACACAATTCAATGGTCCTCTCATGGAACCCAATTCAATGGTCCTCTCATGGAACCCAAACTCAAACAGTTAGTTTGCCGGAACGTGGCAATCCGATCCCATATTTATACCGGAACGTGGCAATCTGATCCATATTTATGCTGGAACGTGGCAATCTGATCCCATATTTATGCCAGAACGTGGCAGCAGATCCCATATTTATGCCGAAATGTGGCAACCGATCCCAGTCAGTGTGTCGGATTGTGACACCCGCCCATTCAACAAACCACAATCACAATCACAATGTATATTCTCACAATCATACAACAAGAAGTGATCCATGGCATACAATTATTCAATTATCCTCATTTACAACAAGGGTGATCAATAATGTAATATTCGCATACATACATGTATCATAATGAAGCAAGAACAAACATACATCACACAATTATAGAATCACAACCATTACTTACCTCGAATCCAAGCTTGAATCCCTAAGACACTTGAATCTTCCCTTTCCGGATTCTTTCCACTTGTTCTAGGTCTACAAACAACAATTTATATGCAAGGGTCAACAATCAAAGGTCTAATTATCCAGATTATAACAAACCCAATAACCCTAGACCAAACCCAAGATCCTAGTACCCAATTTAGGGCTTTTTCCACCATAAATTCTAGATCAAAACCCTCCCCCATCGATAATGACCCATTAGATTGTGTTCTATGGATCGAAAAATGGATTCGGGGAGTTAAAACCTTACTTTTGGCCTCAAGAATGGTGAAAAACGGTCAAGAAGTCGCCTGGGGTCGTCTCCTTAGCTCTAAAAATCGAAAAGTGTCAAATAATGTCGTTTAGGAGTTTATTAACAACTTTAAGTCGCGTCTGGCCCGCCACGGGCGGACCGATCCCGCTCTGGCGGCTCCAATCCCGCTCTGGCAGCCTACACGGAGACAAAATGCTACATGTTCACACTAAGATCATTTTAGGGAGTTCTACTCGCCCAAATTTAATTCCGTAAAGTCGTACGGGTTTCTTAAAGTCTTAGCTATCTACTCATGTGGTCCAAATCATAATTATATCTCTCATTAAATACCAGATTTCTCTACACCTTAATGACTCCAATTTCGTCCAAATTTGGACTAGGTTGGGAAATTCCAAGTTACTACGAAAAAGTTTTCTGGCCCCAATTCTTTCTTCATTGACTTTTCCCTAACGACGGAATCAGGTCGTTACATAGAACTACTAAGCAACGAATAAGATAACAACGAATACATGCAGATGGAGATTGCTGATAATGTCGTTGTAATGGTAGTTAATGATAATAATGGTATATAGTGACTAGTGATAATAACAATTAGTTGTGGTGATTGATGAGAATGGTGATTTTGATGAGGCAAGTGGTGGTGGGTGTTGATAATGATGAGTGAACAAATATAGCGGTAAAGTGAAGAGTAGTAGTAAGTTTCTTGAATACACATCTTAATAATATTAAGATTTTGTTATAAGTATTTATTACTCGATCTATTCAAACTCATTAAATAATTATAAAATAAAATAAAATGCACTTAAAAATATAAAAATTGAATTATTACAATTCAAAACTAAAAAAATACATGTAATGACTAATTTGTAAATAATTAAGATTAAAAATCTTCATTTAAGTGCAACCAATTACATGCAAATAAATAAGGCATATATTTGTTTCTCATGTTTGGTTGACTTAAATGTTTGGAAAATGTTTTTCAAATCAACTCATTTTCCTCAAAAATGACTTTCCTTCCAAAATCAAGGAAAACATTTTTCAAAACTCTACTTCATCCTTTAAATTTTTTTCTTACCTTACCCCTACCCCGTACCCGACCCTCCCCATTCAAAAATAAATAAATAAATAAAAATTTCTCTTTTTTTAAATTTCAAATATATTTTTATCCCTACCACCAAACAAGCACCCCCCTTCTCAAACAAAAAAAATAAATTAAAAATTACTTTTGAAAGATATTTCAATTTTTAAATTTTAAGTCACTCCCCCCGCCACCCCCTCCCCCAACAAGGCCATCCCATCAATTTTTTAAAAAAAAATATATATTTTTGAAAAATATTTCAAATTTAATTTTTTTCATTTTTTACTCCATCCCCCCCCCCCCCCCACCCCTTAGGCCATCCCATCAATTTAAAAAAATAAAAATATTTTTGGATATATTTCAAAAAAAAACATTTGTACGCCACCCCCTACCACTACCCCCTGCCCCGCCTGCCGCCACTAGGGGTGTGAAAAATCGAACCGACCAATAACCGAACCGAAAAAATGTTATTGGGTTATTGAATTTTTAATGGGTTTATAAAAAAAAGTTATTGGATAATTGGTTCGGTTTCGGTTTTTACTATTGGGTTATCGGTTACCCAATAACCCAATAAGATGGTACTCCCTCCATTTCATATTAATTAAATTGTTGAGACATTTTTCATTTTTCAAATTAACTTAATTGTTCAATTTTCAAGACTATTTTTAGAATGTTCTTCCAATTTTACCTTTCATTAGTTAGTATTGGAATTAGTTATTAATTAATGTTTTGTTATTTTAATCATAAATTTGACAATAATTAATAAGAGTAAAAATGGCAAGTTATGCCTAATTTATGTCTTAATCTTTTTTTTCTTAAAGGGTATGAAACACCTCAACAATTCAATTAATTTGAAATGGAGAGAGTAATAATTTACTACTTTACCATTCCTAAATATTAAATATCAATAATTTAATATATATCTAAACACTATAACTATATCAATTTATTAGTACTCTACTCACTTCACACTAGGTCGCTTTACTAGTCTTTACGTCTACTCAAAACATAAAGATTAAAGTAAGGGTTCGCAATTGTAGCTATTTGATTTTAGTTTTAGTTTTAGTTTTAGTTTGTAATCGTAGGTTGTAGCTTTTTCAAGTTTGTAAAGGTCTGTAATTTGATTAACAGAAGAAATTTCATACTATGTTTTGGTGGTGATGTGTAAATTGTAATTATAGCCTTCGTACTATATTTTCTCTTATCGATGCAATTTCTCATTATCTTTCTTGTTTCACTATATCAAAGCATTTAGAAAAGTGAGAAGTCATATAACATTTTATGGACATTTTCGTGTTGGGTAAATCGAAAACTGAACCTATAACGACCAAAAACCGATAAAAAAATATCTTATTGGTTTGTTATTGGGTTAGCATATTTAAAAACCGATAAACCGAACTGATAATACATAAAATCGAATCGAACCGACCAATACACACCCCTAGCCTCCACCCCCACCCAGGCTACTTCTGTCAACCCCCACCCCCCCTCACCCCCACCCCGTCAATTTTTTAAAAAAAATAATTTGTTTTTGAATTTTCTTTACTGGTCAGGTCCTGAGTTAAATCTCAGGGTCGGATTTTGGAACTATCATTAAGGTCTTGTCCTGGTTTAAGTGTCGGGGTCAGATCCTAAATCAATTATCCGGTTTGATTTTCGAAGCATAAATTATTTTCCTAAAGAGTTTTTTAATCTCAAGCCAAAAATAAAAGATATTTTCTGTTTTTCATTCACCAACCAAACATTAAAATATATTTTCCAGAAAATATTTTCTATTCACCAACTAAACATGAGAAAATATGTTAGAAGTCCACTTATTTTCCAAAAAAACATTTTCCTTTGTACCAAACACACCCTAGGTATAAACTTTTCAGAGACAAGT
Source organism: Solanum verrucosum (assembly GCF_900185275.1). Taxonomy (NCBI): domain Eukaryota; kingdom Viridiplantae; phylum Streptophyta; class Magnoliopsida; order Solanales; family Solanaceae; genus Solanum; species Solanum verrucosum. Next base: position 320,316 of record NW_026020470.1, read on the forward strand.
TTACGGGGCAAAATATGTATTTTCCAGAAACACATAGATTTTGCAATAAGCCTTGTGCTAATTGATTTTATATGTGGTAAATTGATTTTGACTAAATATAGGCTTTATATATTTAAGAAGCCATAATAGTTACAAGAGGAAAGTTTAGCTCTTCCAAGTTTGCTGATCATTCTATTCATGTACATGTCAAATGATAACGTAATACTATATGTACAAGTCAGGCAACTTGAGAATGTTTCGCTGCACAATTTGATGTTTTCATGAACGAGCAAAGTGCAAGATCTTCGAGGAGCTTGTTCAAGTGTGTAAATATCATCATGATTTGCCCTGATCATGATATACGACCCTGCAAAGCAACACATTCTGGACAAGTATTCTAGATCAACAGTGTTAAGAATGAAATAGCAGAGATTGCAATGTTAAGGATTTCTTTCTTTGTTAGATGCAGTAAAACAGTAAGTGGAGAAGCAAAGCCTTACGATCACAGCTAAACAAAAAAAAACAATTTGGGAGTCATTATGTCCAAATATAACAGAGACCATTAATCAGTAGCTCTTTCTATTACTGTATAACCAAAAAATTCCCACCCCCTATACATCCTCGCCTTTTGTCTGCACCTAACACACATCACATATTGCACTCTTACCACTAGACCAAAGCCTGGGGAAAGATCACCAATAAGCAGCTCTATGTTAATAACATCACAAAATAAGTTAGCTACTTAAAAAGAAATAAGAATCACATCATACCCTTTTAGCAGCAATCCATTCTCCATCTAGCCAGTTTTGACGGGGCCTCAAATCAGAATGCTGAAATTCCAAGATCTCATTTGCTGTTCGAAAGTAGACTGTATAATTTGAACCTATGAGGACTTTGCACACTTGACCAGCCCACCATCCACCATCATGCCAAGCATCAACTTCATCAAGTGGCCTGAATTGATCAGCTTGTTGGATTACTAGGGGAGAAGGCCTTATAAAAAGAGCATCTACTTCTTCAGTCAGGAGGTCAGTTTCATCATCAGTTTCTAGAGTCTGGTATTGTAGTAAATACTTCCCATTTCCTAGAGGTCTCACAATCGTAGCAGGGTACCATGAACCCTGGTAACCTTCTTCATCACTCCTCACCTCCACCTTTGCTCCAACACAAAAATTTGTATGACTGGCTACTCCACCATTCTGTCTCTTTAAGTTTAGTTTGGACTTCACTTGGAGTTTAGATTTTTTCTGCATGTCAGGTGAATCACATAGGAATGAAGTAACAAATAATCTCAACCATATGCAGATAAAGCTTTTGAAGAATAAACCAAATAGTAATTGTCAAAGAAGAAGGTTGTCATACCATGAAAGCAATGACCCATTTTCCATCTATCCACTCTTGATGGGGTCTCAAAGTGAAATGATCAAACACCAGCTCCTCATTTGTTGTCCAAAAATAAACCATGTACTTTAAGCCGTCAAGGATTTTGCATATAAGACCAACCCACCATCCCTCATTGTACCATGCGTCAACTTCTTCAAGCATTTTAAATCTGTCAATTCTTTGAATTACAGGGGGACAGGGCCTAATGTCAGAAACATCTGCCTTTTCTTTAAGGGGCTCAGATTCGTCTTCAGTTCTTAGTGTCAGGTATTCCACCAAAAACTTATGCTCACCAATGGAATCAACAATTACTGCAGTGTACCAGGATCCCTGGTATCCTTCTTCATCACTTCTCACTTCTACCCTCATCCCTTTGCTGAACTTTGGCTTCGATGTCCTTCCACTACACTTTATCCTGATTTTCAGCTCCTTTGACTTCAGTGTCATGTCAGATGAACTTCTTGTCTTATCAAACTTTAAGAAATTGAGGGAACAGAGGGGGACGTACAAAGAAAAAAGAAGACTGTTATGTAGCCTCGAGGCAAAAAGCCAACAAGTGCGTGGAAGAGATTAGAGGAACATACCTCTCTGGCAGTAAACCATTTCTCTTTGACCCATTCTTGACGAGGCCTCAGCATAGAGTGCTCAAACACCAATTCTTCCTCTGTGGTCGTCAAACAAACTATATACTTTAAACCACCAAGAACTTCTTTTATATGACCTTCCCACCATCCATCATTCAACCAAGCATCTACCCTATCAAGATGTTCAAATTGATGAAATGATTGTACTTCAGGTGGACAAGGTCTGATGCATGAAGCATCAACCTCTTCTTTGAGAAATTGAGACCCGTTCACTGTTTTCAGTTTCTGGTATTCAACCAAAAACTTGTCATAGCCAACAGATTCAATAATTGCTGCAGTATGCCATGAACCATAGCAACCTTCTTTATCACGTTTCACCTCCACAGACATCCCTTCACTAAATGTTTCCTTCCAAGATCGGCTACACATTATCCTGAGTTTGACCCCTCTTGACTTCAGCTCTACCTCTGGTATGTTCTTCTGCATTGCAATAATTTTGTGTTTTTGATAAGTTTCTGCATCACAATAATTTCATCTAGGTAGTATACATGAAAAAAGAGATAAACTTTATACTACGATACATCAAAAGAATTTTAACTTGGTAGTATACAGAAAAATTATACTCCACCAAGTGAATATTCAGCTAAGTGTCCTATAAAATGTAATGCATGGTCTGATACAATTTCCTGTATAATTATATAAGCAAATGCCAAATAAGCGTGATTAGAAGGAAAGCATTCTCAACTACACATCTTTTTTTTGTTTATTTGTTAACAAAAAAAGGCATAATAGGAGGAAGACTTTAGATATAGGAAGACAAGAAGAGAAATTTACAGGTAGATATACCGATTCAACTCCCCCTGGCACATAAATCTTGAAAGAAAAATAAAGTGTATTCGATGCTTAAAGATTCACTAGCATATGCATAATCAAAAAACAAAAGAAAATTATTTGATTCATCTCATGTATATTTCACCATAGCATCTTCCTCGGAATAAAGAATAGTTAAGGAATGAAAGAGAAAAAAAAACTGCCATGCCTTTTAGTTTACTACAGCCATTGGAATCACACTATTTACGCCAAATTGCTAATTTTTCCTCTTGCTATACTGTCAAACAATCAGATCAATCAAGAGATTGTCACCTAACTATCAATTAAAATTAGGATCAAAATGCAAGGCTTTCAGTCCAAATTCAAATTGAAAACAAAAACACCAGTAGAATTGTCAGCTACACATCTCTCTCGAGTACCGACAACATAATCCTTGGGAAAGTCATGCATCAAGGAATAAAACAGTAATAACAGCTCAACAAGGGATGTAAGTAAACCGAAAAAATTAAGTTTTCTACCGCACGTTCATCTGGAATATACACGTTTGTTAGCTTAGACAATTCATAGCTCCCATTTTATAAAAAATACAACTTTGGGATAGAAAGAAGGAAAGCAGCCAACTAAAACATAAAGCAGTCTATTAATCCCCATTTTGATTTCAATATATGTATATAAACTCCTAAAACCAACATGCAATGAGGTCTATATAGTGCTCTTTCTCCCCAAATTTGCATGCTACTTTTTAATTTGACCAAAATTGGACAAAAGTAATGTATCTTTTAAGCTAAATTTAGGTACATTTTACCTGGGGAATTTGTTGGAACTCAAGAGGAGGAAGCCAAGAACCATCATCCCAGACTCGATAAACCCGCAAACCCCATTGTTCCACTTTAACAATTTCTTCCTCTACACCATCAAGTAAAACGAAATACATAGAATTCTCCAATATACCATCCACCTTCCCTTTTCTCCATCCTTTTTCTTTATAAAAAACCTCCACATTATCCCCAACCTTGAAGTACCTGTGAAGCTCCGGTGGAGGTGCAGGACGTACATCACCGGCGTTTACGTACTCCCTCCGGCTTCCAGAAGATTCCTCGCAGTAATGGGTCTGGAACTCAACATAAATTTGACCATTTCTGGTTTTCTTACATGGGGTTGATCGGAGTACGGTGGCGGGTAACCAGATGGTAAAAGGGTTGGTTTTTAGCACTTCCACGGCGTCTCCTTTGTTGAAGCATTGTGGGGTTGTATGCAGTGGCATGTGGAAAACCCTAAGAGAGAAGGGGTTACTTACTGTGAGAGTGGAAATTGTAGGAAGCAGAGGGAGATGGAGAAGGAATAGGAATAGGAGAGAGAGCTGTGTTGGTGCTTTATTGTATGTACACTTTTCAGGAGAATGCTTCAAATTGAAAAATGTGGAGGTCTGACACGCATACTTTATGGATCTTTTTTTATCTTTTTCTTTTGGGGGTGGGGTGGAGGGTTGTTTGTTAACCAACCAAATGGAATGCATAGCTACTCTTGTTTGGATATTTGAGATGAAATTATGATTTCTGAAATTGAACTTTTCATTAACCACACTAAGTGTAATGAATACTTCCTCCGTTTCAAAAAGAATAGTCTTGTTTCCTTTTTAGTTTGTTTAAAAAAGAATTACCACTTTCCTTTTTTGGCAACACTTTAACTTCAACTTTCCACATGATATGTTTAAAACCATAAGATTAAAGGACATTTTGATACATTTGATATAACTTTAATTTAGAACCATAAGATTAAAAAGTCTTCTTTATTTTCTTAAACTCCGTTTCAAGTCAAACTAGAACATTCTTTTTTAAACGGAAGGAGTAAATGATATGGTTGTTTGGTTATAGGAGGTGAAATCATGATTTGAAATTACATGATATAAAGTTAAATTTTTGTTTGGACATATAATTTAGATTTTTAAATTGTGTTTTTTTTGCTCATAAACATAAAGACATCATAAATTATCAAAATGATCTCAATTCTTTATAGAATTTTGAAGAAACTAAGCAAATACTCCATAAATGCAAATTAATTACAAATATATACCCTGTTTCATTGGTACCCCCACTAATAATTATAATAAATACTCAACTAATAATTTCGCTTAACTGATACTAAATCAATGACTAATAATTGACTAATTAGTAAGTTTCTTGTTGTGGTATTATTAAAGTTTCTTGTTCAGCAATTACTAATTAGTCAATGATAATAATATATATATATTGTAGTATCATTAAGGTTTCTTGTTCATACCCCTACTCATTAGTCAATGATGTTATACAAGTATATATTTCTATTCTATTATTATTTTATGTTTTTATAGAAATGTGAAGTTGAGGATGATCAAGGGTAATACGGTCAATTCATATATATTTCATTTTAAAATTTTACAAATTCTATTCTTATATTTGTCAAAATATTTTTTCAAGTGGCTAAATTTCCTCCACAAGTTACATGATTTTTCTAGAAATTTACATGATTTTTCTAGAAACAATAAATTATAAGATTATTCTAGAACTAAGTCTATGTCACAAATAAATAGACACTTACCATTCTTCATTTCATTCACTCCTCAATTCTCTCCCCTCTCATGTATTTTACCAATAAATTTCTCGTTCTTTATTTCTAATTTGTATCCTAAATACTACACACTCCGGTATAGATCTCTTATTAGGAAGGCCAATAATGCAGTTTTTTTCAATATTAAGAACTTTACTTTTGATAAATTTCTTACATAATGACCTTATTTTGTAAAATAATTATACGACAAAAGTTAACTTCACTATTTCTTAGTGAACACATCACTTCTGGGATGTATCCATATAACAAATTTTCAACAAAATTCAACTTTTCCACACTTTTCAAACACCCTAATGAACATGATAATTGACCAATTAACATGTTCAATCCAATATCAATCACACTTGTTTTTCTCAAAAGGCCTCGTTCATAAGAAATGCAACCAGTAAGCAAGCTCTTCAAGAACAAAATTTTCAACAATTTCGAAGCATGTTATGTCATTTCTTTTGGTTCTCTTTAGACTTTTCAATTTCATGATGTTGTTTTTCTTTTTGGATTGTAAAGATAATTTTTGAAGTATCTAATTTACCCTATTTCTCTTTTTATGTAATAATTCTAAAACTTCACGTAACATATATGTTATTAGATAATTTATTGAGAAGCATATATTTATTTATTACTATTATTTTATCATCAGTTAAAATTATTTTAAGCAAGTTATATATATATATATATATATATATATATATATATATATAAAAAAAATGGGATTTGCAGGACCCTCCTGCATAAAGAGATTTAGTTATTTTCGATTAGGATAAACACTTCCTAGTCTGAGACGTTATTTTTTATTTTCTCCTACAATAAACACTTTCTAGTATGAGACATTATTTTTTATTTTCTTCTAGGATAAACACTTACTAGTCTGAGATGTTATTTTTGATTTTCTCCTAGGATAAACACTTCCTAATCTGAGACGTTATTTTTTATTATTCTTCTAGGATAAACACTTCCTAGTCTGAGACCATTATTTTTTATTTTCTCCTAGGATAAACACTTTCTAGTTTGAGATGAGTGTCATGATAAGGTGCTACTTTTTGATAAATATGAGTGGTACAGGTGTTGTATTATGAATCTTAGATGAGAGCAATAAAATGTGACTAAGTCCTAGCAAGAGCATTAAGAGGTGTGCCCAAGATCGTATATAATCAGACGAGGTTCTAATTAAGTTTATGATTTTTCATGTGTGCCTAGATAGTATATTTGAGCTATCAATATGGAATAGGCTGATGTAAGCATTATTTTCCTTTCAGAGTTAGATTAAGCGGCTTTATAAGTAAATGTGGATAACAGTTATAGAAAGTCTTGTATAGAAGCCGAAAGAAGTTACGAGAAGTATTTGAGAAAGAAGACTTAGAAGGAATATCAGTGCATGCGCATGGAGAGTTCAGTAGCCATAAGATTAGCATTTTTCGAGTAAGTAAAGTAAATATAGACTAGTTTAGAGATGAAGGATAGATCCATAGCTTTAAAGTAACAACTTCAGACCTAAATGAGAGATGAATTTATGAAAAATCAAGTCAAGTGTTGAGAATTAGAAAGTGATGTGTTCAGAAAGAGTTAAAGTGATATATCAATTCATTCATACTCTAGTGTATTCCTCACAGTTCAGTTGTTACAACATCTGGTTGATGCCTCTAATATCAAAATTGTGTTCATGACCTATGCTCATACACTACTTTGTTGACTCTCATTGTTATTTGTTTTGGGACAAACTCCTCAAACACTTTATCATCTTAACTATGATGTCTATCATGACTTTTGTTTTTTATTTTGTATTTTCACTTCTGTATTGTCTAGGAGAGATGTCGATTTACCCAACGACATTAGAAAACATAACTATCGGCGATATTACTATTTGGAGCACTAGCTTTAGTTAAAACTTGTTCCACATCTAGTGATGGAACTATCGTGACACAATTGGGCAGAATTTTCGAAGCTACAAGAGTCTGGAAGAGATGTAACCTGCTCCTTCTCTTGCGTCTTGTTTTCATAATTCTTTGCATAAAACTTTTGGCTCCGCCACTGCTCACTCGTCAAAGTGTTCAATAAATTAAAGTATCCTTTCAGGGCTTCAAAATGGGGATAGAACAAACAAAACAAGTAATATTTGTTGCATGAGCAAGTTTGCCAATTTTAAATGTGCAACATAAAGTTTAGGGCCGCCCATACTAGACTGATGTGGATCTCTAACCAAAAGGGCAACATAAGAGTTAGGAATATTAATGTTCTTTGATGAATTTGATTGAACACTGAAAAACGTCAAAATAATCATTTATGAATAAAATAGACTAGTCACAGTAAAGTCAAAATAATCATTTAATTTATTAATAAAATAAACTAATCATAGTAATTAAGTTGTAAATGACCTTGAGTTGACAAAATAAAATATAATACGTACTTGATTGAAAATTCGTATTTTGAAGTAAGTAATTTTGTAGTATTATTATTTTTCTCAAATAATAAATATACTTAAAGTTGATATATGATTAATTTGCATAGATATAACTAATACTCAAAACATATATTTTGGTATTTTACCAAATGAAGTAGTAAAATAGCATCAAAAATCAATGAGAGAGTTGTTACGGCAACAATTACGTTGTTCAAAATTTTAAAAAATGTGAGGTGGTCGCTATGGCAACCTATTCAGGGAACTAATGAACTGAAATATGATGTAAGAGTGCAAATTACCTTACTATACATTTTTTTTATTATCTTATTTTCTACGGAAAAGGGCCTAAAATGTCTCTCAAGTCTTTGAATTGGTACAAAATTACCCTCCATCTACCTATCGGTCCTAAAATACCCCTGACGTCCACCTTTCGGCTCAAAATACCCTTATGTCTAACGGATCACACTCATTAGGCGGATGGAGGGTAATATTGTACCAAATCTCAAAGTTTAAGGACATTTTAGGCCCTTTTCCGTAAAAATAATTTGAAATTACTTAATATATAAGCTCACATGATTGACTTGATTTTGAATTTCATAGTAAATTTAAAATTATAAAAAGGTTAGGCATCTACTCTCTAAACTACTCCCTCCCCGACCCTTCACTTCCTATCTCTTCCATTATTTTTTTTCTATTTGGATCTTGTCCACAATTTTTTTTAAATTTATGACAAACAAGAGAGAAAAAAGGGAGGAAAATAATGATACATTCATATAGAAATGATTAGTTCAATAAAAGATGACTTAATCAAACAAATATGTTCAAATATTACATTTTTTTGTGTGTACCCAAAATTAAAAATAAAAGAATAAAAAAATCATTTATGAAAATTTTATATTAATGAAAATAATAATATTTTTAGATGGACAATCAGTTGGGGAAGTATGGATTTTAGTTGGATCCCCATTTATGAGTTGAATCACGTTATAATAAATTGAGGTTGATTTAAAATAGGTCAATAGGAAGATATCATGAAATTATTTTTTCAATATTATTTTCAAGTTTATCGGGTCAAAATATGAAACATAAGTGGTTTTTATAGAAATATAGAATTTTTAAAAATATCATTTTTATTATTTATTTGAGAATAGTTTAAATTTGGACCAATCACATAAGCAATATAATAAATAAATATTTAATAATTTTACTTTAAGGGAGCTATTAAAAATAAGGGCAAATATGAGTCAAAGGATTAACATCGAGGGTATTTTTGAGCCGAAAGATGGACGTCAAGGGTATTTTAGGGCCGATAGGTGGATGGAGGGCAATTTTGTACCAATTCAAATACTTGAGGGGCATTTTAGACCCTTCTCCGTATTTCCTATTATTCCCTACTATTCCAAAAAATTACTAAAATTCCTCTTTTTCTCAAAACTTCTCATTTTCCGGATACATTACTTTTCCAATCTAACTCCACGATTTCTCTTCCTATTTTAACGCTAACAATCACATCAGTTACCTTTATCAATTCATTTTTGAATTTCAAATCTCTTCTCTCTCCAGTCAATCAATTTCAACTTGCTTAATAAGTACTTCTTCTTCTTTTTTAATTTTTTATTTTCATCTACAAATTTTCGATACATATGGATGATGCTTCGTTTTTTAGTATTGAAATTATGCAATTAGTCTCATCTAATGTAGACCATGTTCTGGCAACGAAGATTTTGAAATCGACTGTGAAAAAATGCTCAAAAAAGAGAAAAAGATCGAGTTGATGGTGTCTTTGGTAAGGGATTTGGATTGAGATCCATGGGTGACACCATTATTGAATATGGAAAAAAGCTACGGGAGTTGATACAGAGCAAAGGACAAAGTGTAGAATGATTTCTTCGTCATTTTTTTTTGCTTTCAACGGATCAAATTTTTTTAAATTTTTTTGTTGTTGTTTATCTTTTTCTGATACATATGAATTCTGGTCTATCATTTAATACTAGTCTTACCCAATTAGTTTCACAAACAGAAGATCTTGTCCCTCATGTTTGTGATTCGAAATCGATGAAGGATGCATTTCAAATTCTAAATTACCCATTGAGAAAGCTTCCAAAAAAAAAGGGTGAGCAAAACATGTTACTGGACACTCTTCTTTACCCAAGGTTCATATTTTCAATGTATCTAGTTATTTTTTATTCCTAAATTAATTATAATTCCTTCATTTCAATTTTATGATACATTACAATCTTATCATGTACGATGTATCGTATTCAAATATTACTTTTGATACATAACCCTAACCACAATTGTAACACCTCAAACTTGAAAAGAATGAAAAAATCCAGTTTTTGGGTTGCAAGTGTGACCTACGGTTGGTAAGAGAACATACAGACCGTAGGTGAGAAGGAAAATGAAGTAAAATTTTTGGGCATTTTTTAGGACCTACGGTTACCATGCATGGTCAGTAGGTAGACCTACGAACCAAAAATGAGCCCTGTCTTTTGGAGGTTCAAATTTAAATCCTTGAACCCCACATACGGTCGACCAGGACGGTCCTTAGTAAGACCTATGGAGCGTAGGCCAAAACCGTCGATGGAGGTTCGATAGTTTTATTTTAAGGGCTTCTGGGTCTTTCCCTAAATTTTTTAACCCAATACTATGTCGTTTTACCCTCTACCCTAGGACCTATATAAACATTTTTAACCCCCAAATTGTCCAATTGAACTCATTCTCCTAAATTCTCAAAAGTTGATCAAAGTTCTTTCCCAATATTTCTCTCTCTAAAGCTTGCAGAAGCAGTCTAGGGTTTCAAGATCAACTCTCCAATTCACCAATGATTGCGGGCTTTTGACATCAACATATGATAGTATTCACCCATGGAGTTCTTTCCTCCATAGGGTTCCTACATTCTCCAATTTTACAAGTTAGAATTCTGTAATTGAAGCTAGGGTTTTATTACATCTTATGGTTCCTTTCAATTATGATTCAATTGATTGTTTTATGTCTTTTTATACATTAATTGAGATAGTTGGGTGTTTTTAAGTTGAATTCACTTGAACCCATGCATGATCTACGATCTCTAGACTTTGATCATATGATGAAGCTTTTGAACTATATGCATGCTTCTTTATGAAATTGATGAAAATAATTTAAGGTTTCTTTGAGAGTAAAGCATCAATGTTGTTGTTGTTGTGAAAGGATTTCTCACATAATACTCAAACATGATTTTGAAAGGATTTTCTCACATAAAGGATTTATGAGGTCGAAAGGTTTTCTCACCTAATATCAATCAACATTAAGGAGCAATTGTAATGAATTTTAGCTTGGATTGGCTACTTGATTGTGACTTTCCATGGATGATGAAAAGAATAAGATTAATGACTATTCTGTGGGATTTATGTTTTGTACCGAGAGGATATCGAGATGGAAGCTCTCCCGTAGTTGAGGCTCAGTTTCTAGTAGCAATCTCTCTATCCCATAGCTATGTGCCACCGTAGGTTTGTCTTAGATAGACATTAACTAGTGGATTCACCTAAGCTAGAAGTTTATGGTTCTTACCTTGGGAAGTAAGGACATATCTTTTCGATGTGGGATAAACACCGAATTCCATGTTATAGCTCACATGGTCTATGTCGGTTAAAGGTAAAATTCCCACAATAATGAACTAAGATTACTTCTAGAAGTATCTCAAATATGTTTTAAAGATGTTTAGCTTGCATTGACCAAAATTTCGACTTATGTCTTCTAACATGTTATTTTATGATTTAGCTTAGTCATTGCATGTTATATAAAATTCCTTTTAGCATGATTTCATAACTCTTATGCATTTCTATCATACCTAGTACATTTCATGTACTAATACATAATTGTGCCTACATTATTTCACTAATGTAGGATCTGACACTTCCATTCCGCATACTCATGGCTAGTGATCCCATATAGACATTAAAGATTGGTAAGTCCTCATGTTTTGAGGATTGAGACTCTTTTATTGCTTTCATGTCTTTTCATTTTAGATTTTGTATATGATGTAGAGTTTTGGTCATGAGTGTGAAGCGCACCACATATATAAATAAGAAGCTATAAGTTGATTAGGAAACTCTACTTCTTTCATTACTCTAAAGTCGTTCGATAGAGTGTAACTCTATACATCTTTATCTTAATCCATATTCGATATTTTTCAGGATATGGCCCCTTGAAGAGCATATGTTAGGAGGAATGTGAATGAGAAGCTTCTCAAGCTCCTCCTCAAGCTCCTCAAGTTTCGGCCAACCCTTTGGTCGAACAAGTGACTAATGCGGAGTTTAGGGCTGTTTTTCAAGTGTTGGCCCAAGCCAATAGGGAGGATGTGGTCCCGTGAACCCAAATGTGGGTACAATGACATTTGATCTTGTATAGCTTGTTAAATTTTGATGTCATCCTTGGTATGAATTGGCTACATTCTTGTTATGCTTCTATTGATTATAGAACTTGAGTAGTCAAATTTCAGTTTCCAAGTGAACCCATCCTAGAGTGGAAATGGGGAAATTATATGCCTAAGGGTAATTTTGTCTTGTCTTATGGCTAGAAAAATGATTCTAAGGGTTGCATATACCATCTAGTTAAGGTGAGGGATATGGATTCTGAAACCCCTACTCTTGAGTCAGTCCCATTGTTAATGAGTTTACGGAAATATTTCCCAATGATTTGCCCGATTTTCTTCTTAAAAGGAAAATGGACTTGGGTATTGACCTTCTCCCAGATATGTAACCTATCTCTATTCTCCATTATTGAATGACTCCGATAGAACTTAAGGAATTAAAGGAGCAGTTGAAAGATTTGTTGGATAAAAGTTTCATCCGACCGAGTATCTCTTTATGGGGTGCCCCAGTTTTGTTTGTTTGTAAGAAAGATGGTTCACTTTGCATGTGCATTGACTACCGTCAGTTGAACAAGGTTACCATTAAGAATAAGTATCATCTCCCAATGATAGATGACTTGTTTGATCAACTTCAAGAAGCAAGTTACTTTTCTAAGATCGACCTCCGCTCGAGTTATCACCAGTTGAGGGTGAAGAAAGATGATATTCTGAAGACGACTTTTAGGAATCAATATGGTCACTATGAGTTTTTGGTGATGTCATTTGGGTTGACTAATGCTCTAGCCGCATTCATGGATTTGATGTATATGGTGTTTAGATAATACCTTGACATGTTCGTGATCGTGTTTATTGTTGATAATTGATCTATTCAATGAGTGAAAATGAGTATACCGATCATTTGAAGATTGTGTTGCAAGTCCTAAAAGGACCAACAACTTTTTGCAAAGTTTAGTAAGTGTGAGTTTTGGTTAAGATTTATGACTTTTCTTGGTCACATTGTTTCCAAAAAGGGTATTGTGGTAGATCCTAAGAACACGGATGTGGTTAAGAGTTGTCCTAGACCTCTATCCCCTTTGGTTATTAGAAGTTTCTTGGGTTTAGCCAATTACTAAAGAAGGTTTGTGGAATGGTTTTCTTCGATTGCCTCTCCATTGATAGCATTGCCCCAAAAGAAAGTTAAATTCTTATGGTCGGAAGCTTATGAGAAGAGTTTTAAGGAGTTGAAGGATAGACTTACCTCTGCTCCGGTGTTGACTTTACCGAAAGGAACCGTTGGGTTTGTTGTTTATTATGATGCTTCAAGAATTGGGTTAAGATGTGTCCTTATGGAAAATGGAAAAAACCATTGCCTATGCTTCAAGGCAACTTAAGATTCACGAAAAGAACTATCCTACCCATGATTAAGAACTAGCGGCAGTTGTTTTTGCCTTAAAGATTTGGAGGCATTACTTATATGGTGTTCGTGTTGATGTCTTTACCGATCACATAAGTTTGCAATATGTGTTTAAACAGAAAGATCTAAATTTTTGCCGAAGAAGATGGCTAGAGTTACTAAAAAGTTTACGACATGAGTGTCCTCTATCACCCCGACAAAGTGAATGTAGTAGAGGATGCTCTTAGTCGGCTATCAATAAGTAGTATTGCTCATGTTGAGGAAGATAAGAAAGAGTTGGTTTGTGATATTCATAGATTGACCCGATTAGGTGTTTGGTTGGTTGACTCCACCAGAGGTGGTGTTATGGTTCACAATGGTTAAGAATCGTCCTTGGTGTCGGAAGTGAAATCTCAACAAGGTCTTGACCCGATCTTGATTGAGTTTAAGGAAGTGGTGCTTAAGAATTCAGTTGATGCTTTCTCCCAAGGGGGAGATGGAGTGCTTAAATATCAATGTCGTTTGTGTGTTCCCAATGTAGATGACTTGAGAGATCAAATCTTATCAGAAGGCAATAGTTCTCGATATTCCATTCACCCTGTAGCCACCAATATGTACTGTAACTTGCGGGAGGTCTATTTATGGAATGGGATGAAGAAGGATATTGCGGAATTTGTGGCTAAGTGTCCACGTTGTCAACAAGTGAAAGATGAGCATCAAAAGTTGGGAGGTTTGTCCCAAGATATCTGTATTCCTACTTGGAAGTGAGAATATTTGAATATTAACTTCATTATTGGTTTACCCCGCACCCGGCAGTAACATGACTCGATTTAGGTTATAGTAGACCGTTTGATGAAATCGACTCATTTCATTCCCATCAAGGTTTCTTATTCGGCGGAAAATTATGCTAAGTTGTATCTAAGGGATATGGTTAGGTTGCGTGGAGTGCCCCTATCCATTATCTCTGATCGTGGTACCCCATTCACTTCTTAGTTTTGAAAGTCTTTCAAAAAAGGGCTTGGTACCCGTGTTAAGCTTAGTACAACCTTTCATCCTCAAATTGATGGGAAAGCGTAGCATACTATCCAGACTTTGGAAGATATGTTGAGAGCTTGTGTAATTGACTTCAAAGGTAATTGGGATGATCATCTTTCTTTGATTGAAGTTGCATATATAGCTATCACTCAAGCATTGGTATGAATCCATTTGAGGCTCTATATGGTAGGAGGTGTAGATATCCTATACGTTGGTTTAAAGTTGGTGAAGTTGCCTTGATAGGTCTCGAGTTGACACGTGAGGCTATGGAGAAAGTTTGGCTTATTAGAGAAAGGTTAAAACGACTTAAAGTCGACAAAAGTCCTATGCTGATGTTAGAAGAAGAGATCTTGAGTTTGATGTAGATGATTGGGTCTATTTGAAAATTTCACCCATGAAGGGTGTGATGAGATTTGAAAATAAAGGGAAACTTAGTCCCCATTATCTGGGCCCATATCAAATTTCGAGGCGTATTGGTAAAGTTGCTTATGAACTTGATATACCTAATGACTTGGCATCGGTGCATCTGATTTTCCATATCTCCTTGTTGAAGAAATATATTGGTGATCCGAAATCTATAGTACTATTGGAGAGTCGTGGTATAAAAGATAGTCTTTCTTATGAAAAAGTTCTGGTTGCTATTTTAGATTGGCAAGTTTGCAAGTTGGGAAACAAAGAAGTTGCTTCCGTAAAGGTTCTTTGGAGGAATCAGTTAGTTGATGATTCTACTTGGGAGGCCGAGGCCGATATGATGTCTTGTTATCCTTATCTCTTTCCCTCCGTTCCTACTCTAGCGTGGGGCATTTAGTTCCTCATGATTTTATATTTTGGTTTCATGTGTCTTAGATATTCTCATGTTTCCTCACTTACACATATTCATGAAAAGCTTAAATTTTGAGAAAATGAGTTAGCTTGATTGATTTCTCCAAACATGTGCATTTGAGTATGAGTTGCATATAGACCTTATGAGATGACACTTTGGATATTCTCTAGCTTGCAGTTGATTTTCCTCATTGGATATACGCATTTATGTGATTGCATCCATGTTGGGTTGTTAGATCTTCTTCCTACCCTTCTTATGATGTCTTGAGTCCCATTCGAGGATGAATGTTCACAAGAGGGAGATATTGTAACACCTCAAATTTGAAAAGAATAAAAAAAATGCAGTTTTTGGGTTGCAGGTGTGACCTACGATTGGTAAGAGCACTTACGAACTGTAGGTGGCATCCATAGGTGAGAAGAAAAATAAAGTATTTTTTTTGGAAATTTCTTAGGACCTACGGTAACCATGTACGGTCCATAGGTAGACCTACGAACCGTACATGGGCCCTGTCGTTTGGAGGTCCAAATTCAAGTCCTTGAACCCCACCTACGGTCGACCAGGACGGTCTGTAATAGGACCTATGAACCATAGGTCTGAACCGTCGGTGGAGGTTCGACAATTTTATTTTAAGGACTTTTGGGTATTTTTCGATTTGTTTTAATCCAATATTATGTCATTTTACCCTCTACCCCAGGCCTTATATAAAACAATTTAACCCTCAAATTGCCTAATTGAACTCATTCTCCTAAATTCTCAAAAGTTGATCAAAGTTCTTCCCTAATATTTCTCTCTCTAAAGCTTGAAGAAGAAGTCTAGGGTTTCAAGTCTGCAATTCACTGTCGATTATGGGCTTTTGACATCAAGGTATGATAGTATTCACCTATGGAGTTATTTCCTCCATAGGGCTCCTAAATTCTCCAAATTTACAAGTTAGAATCCAATTGAAGATAGGATTTTCTTCCATCTCATAAGTTCCTTTCAATTATGATCCAATTGCTTATTTTATGTCTTTTTATGCACGAATTGAGATGGTTGCATGTTTTTAAGTCGAATTAACTTGAACCCATGCATGATCTATGATTTCTAGATTTTTATCATATGATGAAGCTTTTGAACTATGAAAGATGATTTTATGAAGATATGCATCTTTCTTTATGAAATTGGTGAAAATGATTTAAGGTTGCTTTGAGAGTAAATCATCGATGTTGTTGTTGTTGTTGTGAAAGGATTTTTCACATACTACTCAAAACATGATTGTGAAAGAATTTTCTCATATAAAGGATTCATAAGGTCGAAAGGTTTTCTCACATAAGATGAATCGAGATTAAGGAGCTATTCTAATGAATTTTAGCTTGGATTGGATACTTGATTATGCCTTTTCATGTATGATGAAAAGAATAAGATTAATGACTATTCCGTGGAATTTATGCTTAACATCGAGAGGATATCAATATGGAAGCTCTCCCGTAGTTGAGGTCGAGTTTCTAGTAGCAATCTCCTTATCCCATAACTATGCGCCACTATAGGTTGATAGTAGATAGACATTAGATAGTGGATCCACCTGGTTCTTACCTTGGCAAGTAAGGACATCTCTTTTCGGTGTGGGATAGTTGTCGGATTCCATGTTATAGCTCACATGGTCAATGTCGATTAAAGGCAAACTTCCCACAATAATGAACTAAAGTTACTTCTAGAAGTATCTCCGATATGTTTTAAAGATGTTTAGCTTGCATTGACCATGATTTCAAATTATGTCTTCTAACATGTTATTTTATGATTTAGCTTGGTCATTTCATGTGATATAATGTCCCTTTAAGCATGATTACATAACTCTTATACATTGCTATCATACTTAGTACATGTCATGTGCTAATGCATACTTGTGCCTACATTGTTTCATTAATATAGGGTCTGACACTTCCATTCCGTACACTCGTGGCTAGTGATCCCATATAGACATTGAATATTAGTGAGTCTTCATGTTCCAAGGACCAAGACTCTTTTATTGCTTTTATGTCTTTTCATTTCAAATTTTGTATGTATGTAATAGATGACTTTGAGACTTATGTTAGACTTTCACTATTTTTTCTTATCAAACTCTTTATGTTTCAAAAATGTCTTCTGAACTCTTTAAATTCTTGTATCTTGTATAATGTATGCTAAGTGGTTTGTATAGGGGCTTTCGGGGTCCTCTACGCCATGTTACGACTAGAGTGTACTTTGGTTAGTGACAACAATATATATAAAATTCAATAAATTTCAAACTTTATTATATGTATCAAATACATATCAACTAACCTTAGTGTTATGTATCAATCACAAAAAAATAAATGCTTTTGAGAGCAATTATATATATAATGTATCTTTTATAAACTACAGTAGTTTTCAATGAGTATAAGATACATATATAGTAATGTATCATGCACAATTTTATCGGCATGATAGATAAATATTAATTTATACTATATGTATTTGATACATAAAATCTACCACAGAGTAATGCCTCGATCTCAAACCAAACAACTTATAGACAACAATTACTTGTTTAATGTATCCCGTAAGAATAAAATACTAATCAATTTAAAAGAGATACATAAATAATAATGTATCATGCACTAATTTTTTAGGCATGATACGTAAATTTGAATTTATACTAAATGTATCTGGTACATAGCAACTACCACATAGTAATGTATTGATCTCAAACCTAACATCTTATGAGCAATAATTACTTATTTAAAATATCTAATAGAAATACAATACTTATCAATTTAAACAAGATACATAAATAGTAATGAATTGATAAATCTATACACCTCAAAAATAAAATTCAAAAATGATTACACAACATTATTATAAAATGTATGGATGATCCATCAAAGCTATGTATCTCTTTAACCGTTTTGTCATTTGTATTAATGCATAACAGATACAATGAAAATTCAAGCTCTTGTTTCTTCACCTCAACGATGTATTGGATCTACTTATTTTTTCTCAACTCAACGATCTCTAATTCAGCTGCAATGACTGATTTGAGATTCACAAAATCAATATTTGACCAACAACAATTTTCACTTTTTTTTATCGCTCATACCTCACCTCACTTTCCCAGATTTTGGAATGTCTCAACAAGATTGACAGGTTCATGCTGTATCAGTATAATTTGTCGACAAGTTTGAAAGGTTATTTGATGAACAGGAAGAAGAAATTTGAATTTTGAATTTGTTGATTCTATTAGGATTTACAACTGACTAATTGACAGTAAGAAGAAATATGTAAGCGTAATTTATGAGATTTTAATTAAATTTTTCATCCCCCATCTTGTTTAGCGTAACAACTTGATACATTATGTATTAGCACTAATGTATCCAACATATGAGTTATGTATTCGAAAGTTGTAAAAATTAAGGAATTATTATAATCAGAAAAAGAATAGGAATAAAATATAATTTACTCCTTATGTTGTATGGTTCTTAAAAGTTTTACTTAAAATAATGTTTAACGATGATATCTTTATTTAAGAGTTCTCATTTGACTTCAACAATACTTATGTGACTTGTATGATAAAACAATGTTTTATTTTGTTTTGTATCTTCTAACAAAAAAAATAGATCACAAGATTAATATTTTTTCATATTACCAGAAGGATTACATAAAAATCATAAACTAATATATATTGAGCAATAACTTATTGTAAATATTTCTTTCTAGACCAGCTTCATTTAAGCAAATTGACTGGTACTTCAACATGATCAAAGATTACAAGACCCAATAACAAAATTAATGTACAAAAAAAAGGAAAAGGGTCAAAAATATCTCTCAACTTTAATTTATTAGTTGACTATACTCCTACCGTTAAAGCAAAGTTATTCATATTCCCGCCGTTACTAATTTCACAATTTATATCCCTCAATTGATGAAAATCCCCAAATCAGACAAAATTGACCCAATTTCTTAAAAAATGACTTATTCTCCATTTTAAAACCATGCCTATCTATCTCAAACCCAAAATAATTTAACCCATTTTCCTTGAAGATCCCAAAGGCGAAGCTCTCCATCCCAAGAACCAGAGAGAGCAAACATACCGTCGGAGGAGAGAACAACATCCTGAACAAAGTGGCCATGGCCGGTGAGACAGCGGCGGGCGACACCGTATTGTGCGCCGTCCTTGGTGAGAGACCAGACAATGATGGACTTGTCCCTAGAGGAAGTAACGATCATGTCGGAGTTATCAATTGGAGTGGCGATGGCAGTGACCCAATCGATGTGGGCTTTCATGGTGCCGCGGAGGACAAGTGATTCTTGCGCTATTTTGTCAAGCAAGGTGGTCACCGCTCTTATTTTCCTCTGGAGGCAAATGAGACGACGATATAGCAGTGAAGCTAATAAAATTTATTGACTGGTTGTTTTCGTTTTATTTTCTAGTATTTCTTGGTTGCTGCATTGTTGATTAAGAAAAAATGAAGTTCAAATGAAGAATCATGGCAGAATTAGGGAAACACAATTGCAGAATTATCATGACAGGCTTCAAATGATTTTTTTTTAGAATGGATATAGAAAATGAGTGAAATTATTTTGGGTTTAAGATAGATAGATGGGTCGGGCATGGTTTAAAATGGGAAATGAGTCATTTTTTAAGAAATCAGTCAATTTTGTTTGATTTGGAAATTTCCGTCAATTAAGGGGTATAAATGGTGAAATTAGTAACGGCGAGCCTATAAATAACTTTGTTTTAACGGTAGAGATATAATCAACTAATAAACTAAAATTAAGAGGTATTTTTGACCATTTTCCCAAAAAAAAAAAAAAATACTATTAAAGAGACTAATCTGACCTCGAAAAGAGACTAATCTATTACTCACTAATAAAAAATAATAATTATCATTTGACCATCTCGTTTAGGAAGTAAAAATATATGTACAGGTATGTATAGTATATATCTATTAATATAAAGTATATACTATCAATACGTTGTATACATATTTTGTTAAAAGATGACACAAAAAGAGTTTTCTCCGAAAGAAAATGTCCGGTGAAACATTGGAGATACTATTTAAGCACTATTACACTGCTACCTTTTCATTCACACCATAATGGTAGTACAAAATATAACACTAGTTGTTCACTTGTACAATTGCACCGAGTATCTACAAAATGCTGGAGCTAATCCTTCAAATTAATACTTGAAGAAAGTTTTATTGTACAAATGCCACCTCCAAACCAAATACAAACTGCACTTGTCATTTCTCAATTTCCCAGTCAAACATCTCACCTAGAGATTGAACTATTCAACTGTTTAATCACATCTAGCTTCCTACAACTGAAAATACAATATTTCATCAGCAACTTAACAGAAATATTTGGGGAAAAATACCGTAACAGATGAAATACTAGTATTTAATTAATTCTAGGAAGGGGACTTAAAAATGCTCCATCAAAACTCCAAAACTTCAAGTGGAATGTTGAAATTGCATATAATTGTAATATGTTAAGCGCCATCACAACACCAAAACTTTTGAGATGGAAATATTTTTCAATCAAAACTCAACTAGTTATGCAAGAATGGCGTATCTTAGACATTGACTACAAACTACTCTTAAATTTATTGATATCAAGTCAGATACATATTTCATCTCATACGTGTTTCCTCCAAAATATGTGCTCATAGTTGTCAATGAATAAATAAATAAAAGCAGAGCCTGATGCTCACAGGCTTCTTAAAACCTAGATAAAGAACAAATACTCCTGCATTAAATCTAGATCCCCAAGTAGATATGAATTACTAACAGAAAGGCTTAAAATAAGAAAATATTTATATATAATACGATTTTTTTCTACAAAAATAATGGTATTCTACATGATCTTTTTATCCCCTAACCATTGCATAGGCACGGTGGTTGCTACAGTCATACCTTACAATGGCATCCAGTTTAGGATTCTCAAGAAGAATTCTTTAAACAATCTGATACAGTTGTAACTAGATGTTTGCGATGAGAGGCTCAAGAGTCAATTGATCACTCTCTCTCTGAGTCTCTGCCTTCTTTATAAAAGAGAGAGGATGGAGAAGATATCGTGCTAAACGGCTCAAGGGATCCTGTAAACCTTCCATCTCATAGTGCCCAAACCGCCAATCTCTTTTTATATAAGGTCTCCATATGGGCTCATCAAGGCCTCCTGAGGAAAGAACGGATAATCAGCAATAACAGGCAATTTATAATACCACAAAAAAAGGGAGGGTGGAATCACTGTGTAAACAGAGTTTTTACAATACTTATCATTGAGGTCAGAAAGAAAGAATCCCTCAAGTAGGTGCCACACTTATGTAGTCTGCTAAGGTATTAAGACAATTAAAGTGACATTTCCCTAAGCTAAACTCATTTACCAACCACAGCAAATAGTCTAGAGAAAGGTCAATGACGAGATCAAATGACGAGGAAAGCCATTTTGTCTTGTAGAATGCTCTCCAGCAAGAGTACAATATCATGTGAGAGTTATTTATGGCTAGACCAACAGACAAATGGATAACTACAGAGCAGTGGAACCAAATTGGCATCTGGAACAACCCATCAAAGTGTAACTTCTTTTAGATTCAAAATTGCAGTATTTCAACTCTACATCTAAATCTGGCCCAAGTATAACCTTTATCCATATATCCAAGGGGAAACGGATCAAAGTTTTGATTAAAATCTTTACTTATCTGAAACCTGTTTCAGGGCAAAACTAGGCTTGACAATCCTGTATTACCTGCATACATCAAGCCATATTTATTCACTGATCGATAAAATGGTCTCCTTTTTCCTTCTTTAGCAGCAGTTTGGAGCTCACCCCACACCTGTTCCCTGTCTTCCCGCGTTATTTTTCCAGATTCCACAACCTGAAAATCAAGATGTCAGCAAAATTATCAAGAAGAATAAGAAGAGATATCAGAAAGAAGGATGCCTTTGAAAACAAATTGTATGAAGGGCGAGGAATCCGAGCGAGATCATTGGCACGATCAACTGCTACAAGTCCAAACTTGGGACCATACCCATCTGCCCACTCCCAGTTATCAGAGATCGTCCAAAACAAGTAACCAAGTACACAAACACCCTGTATATATTATAAATATATGCAAGTACACATTACCAATCAAACAAAACTGCTGAAATTTTGGATATGTTAAAAGAATAAAGTCCCAAGAGAAAAAACCATCATCATGGCGGCATAAGTTGCAAGCAGATGTTCCAACAAGTATGGTTGTCTAATCAAGTCCGTTCCATCAGAAACACCATTTTCAGTTATTATAAAGGGAAGATTAAGATGTTTGTATCTTTCATCAAATTGCAGCAACACACGGAACAAGCCATCAGGATACACACCACGCCCAGATTCGCTGTACTCATCTGTCTCCACTAGTTTCAATCCTGCACCACAAATGACTTCCTGCTCAAGTCAAAGAAGTGCGGGGTTTAATGTTAAAAGAAGAGGCAACGGAAAAGCAGAACAAGAGTTTTTCTATTTGAACTTTTTCTAGACACTCCAATACCTGTCCATAGTAATTGATCCCAATGTAATCCATTTTGTCAGATATACAATCCAGAAAAGTAAAAAGGGTCATGGAATTGGCGATGGAAACAGCAGCGATGTCAAATAGTCCATATGGACGCATAAATGAGACATGGTGAGCTACTCCAACAATGGCACTCGTAGGTTTGCTGAGTAACATAAGTCCAGAACAATTAAAATAAATCAGGACAGATGAAGGACAAAAATAAACTCAAAATAGAATGAAAATTAGTATTAAATTAAAATGTTTTAAATGCTCACATGGACAAGGGGCGCTGCTAACTGAAGTTCAACTATGCTGAAATAGGAGTCGGTTTCCTAACTAAGTACCAAGATGTAAATGAAGAAGCCAGACTGCAGCTTTAGAAAGCATGTTGCTGCAACTCTAGGTATTCAAAAAACTCCAAGTTTCCCTGTGGTTTTCTTTTGGAAGGTATGGACCGACATGGTTTGTAACAAGCTATTACTTGAAGTAGGATGATATTGCTTTCAAGATAGAATATGCAACCTTGTCTATCCACTTGCTAATCACACATTTGTTACAAAAATGTCACATTCCTTCAAATTTGAGGACTTAGTAGCAGAATTTTCTGTCACGAAAATACATCACCTAAAGACATCCCTAAAATTTGAACTGATGTTGCACCAACACTTGAGTAGTTCACTATTTCAGTTCTCAAACTCAAGACTCCTGCCAAACGCTCTTGTAGATCATATTCACTTTTAGCCTTTTCTCACATTTTTGAAGGCTCAACACATATTTTTTTTGTCTTTTCATTTCGATTGTTGTGAATAAATGCTTGTAGAACTGTCATTGCACTGAATGGAATACTTATTCGCTAAACTGTTCTTTTCATTAAATATTTATAATTGCTTGAAGAGTCATTTTTACATTTTTTTTTTTAATCATGTTGTATGTGCCAGCTTGCGCACACCTCGATTGGTCACATGGGGTACCTACTACCTCCTACCATACTGGGCAACTCTGTTCACCAAGGCTTGGACAAATGGGAAGAAATCACCTAATGTTTCTACCTCCGCTAGGATTTGAACCTGAGACCTCATGGTTCCCAACCCACTTCATTGATTACTAGGCCACACTCTTGGGTGATAGGTCTATACTTTGTTTCTTTTATAAACATAGTGTACATGCCAGTTTTCTCGCACCTTGACTAAATCCACGGAGTACCTTCCACCTCCCACCAATAACAAATGCCAGGTTACTATATCCGCTAAGGCTAGATCAGATAGGAAGAAATTACCTAGTATTTTTTTTGACTCTCCTAGGATTTGAACCTGAGACCTTATGGTTTTCAACTCACTTCATTGACCACTAGGCCACATCCTTGGGTGTTGGTTTTTACTTTCTATTAATGAGCTTTTAGCTGGCTCTTTTACTATTGTTGAAATTATTGGCCATGATAACAGTTAGCTTGTGGGATTGCACTGGATCTGTTGTTGGTAATAGTTAGCCTCATATTGAGTATGGTTTCTGTCCTACACTGCCATTTGGACAGTGTAGCCATGTCAGTGTTTAAAATTAGATGGCTTGAATATTCATATTGGCAAATACTCGCCAGCATATCCTTAACCAAGACATTATGGATTCCGCCTCCACACTCGCCCGCAAATTATATTGACTTAGTTTCTTCCTAGGCCCTACTATCCCAAGGCATTAGGGATAGCTCATAACTAGTATATGGAGTTCTTTAATATAGTAGTGTAGTACACGTCTCAATGACCTCTTTCCAATCTTACAAAATTCTCTTTTTCTTTTATCAGTCCAATTTCACAATAATTCCTCTCTGGAAGAGAAAATAGTAATAGTAGCAACAAACTAGAAAGCAGTAGGAAGAAAATTAATCAAATAACAAACTTGCGGTCTTCAAAATGCCTTCAAACATGATGGAGAAATGAAAATCTCATTGTACCATGGAAAGAAAAGAGAAAGGTACAAGGAGTAGCTGGAAACCTCTTTTCATGAATATAATCATATGCCTTTGTATGCGCAATTGCTATCCAGTTCATGGTCTGATTGAAGACACCTGTAGGTAAAGCAGAAGTAGCAACCTCCAGCATATCAGGATTACCACCAGGCCAGGCACCAGCACAGTAAGTGAGCATACAAAAGACATGAGGCTCGTTAAAGGTAACCCAATAGTCCACTATATCTGCAACAGAGTCAACAACAAGCCTGTACGAAAACATATCCATTTGTTCATGGGAGAGTAGCACTTGCAAGTATATTACAGTGATAAAAGGTGAAATGCATAAAATTGTGCTGCTTGACAAAGTGCTTTACATATATTTGTTCAAAATTGCTACTAAACGATACATATATTGAGAAAGTTGATTGGCAGACTAAGGGAATAGAAGTAAAGGAAAAGTATCAAGTATCTATAGTTTAAGCTACGCTGCTGGGATAATTATCTGATACATATAAACCCGACTATGGAGATCTAAAGTTTACATTAGCCAAACCTGGTAAATTCCATGAAGTAGTCAACTGTCTTCTCCAGTTTCCATCCTCCATATTCTCCTGCCCAAGGTGGTAGAGAGTGATGAAACAATGTCAACATGACCTTCATCCCATAGGATCGGACTCTATTAATGATCCATTTATATCGCTCCAATGCCGCAAAATTGACCTATAGAATACGTCAAGTAACTTAATACACCATCGGAGTATTTGTAGCATATTCAACATGTTACTTTGGCGATAATTGAAACAGGGAAGAGAAGATTGAGAAAAAAATTGTTTGATTATTCCCTCAAGCTATTGGAGTTTAAAATTTGAATAGTGTATCTGCATCTTTTCTTTTTTATTTATTGTCATTGTTCTAGTGAGATTTACATGTTCTAAGAAAGGAAAATTACATAATTGCAGGAAGTAAATCAAGTCAATTGATCCTATGCTATATTTACAAGATCCTAGTAATATTCATAAGATTCTAACGCTCCCCCTCAAGCTGGAAATAAATCAAGTCAATTGATCCTACACTATATTACAAGATCCTAGTATCATAAGATAACACTCCTCCACAAGCTGGTGCACACAAATTATATGTACCAAGTTTGCTACATCTATAACTTGTTATAGGACCAGCAAGGGCCTTGGTGAATATATATGTGAGCTAATCAATTTAACTTCACAAACTTTGTGACAATATCTCTTGAGTGTATCTTTTCCCTAACGAAATGACAAATCAATTTCTATGTGCAATATGAATGTCAATCCCCAAATTTGGGTAAGGCTAACGACACTCAGTGCCTTTAACTTTGATACCATAACTTGACCGAGTAAACCAACTCTACTTGAACATATTCAAGGCATATATGCAATCGATATGAAACAATGACCTCAACTAATATGAGAAAATATTTCATTTATACATATAGAAGTCATTAGTACAAAATACTAAATCAGTGGGCCTCATAGGAAAAACCGGAGACTTGAGTCAATATACATGAACATAACCTGAACGTACTAGTCTATGAAGCTTCTGCTACATGACATAAACTGAAAAAATGTCGGGACAAGGCTCTGGCATACCCAAAAAATCTATACACCTAACATGAAACATGATAGGCCCCAAATGATAGTGGCGCTCACCAACTATAACTGAAAGTTTAAGGGGAATGCCTATCAATGCGGCATGTCACCATGAATGTTTGTACCTACAATGTGAGTGTAGCGCCCTCAACAAAAGGGATGTGAATACATATGGAAAAGGACGCGTATGATAAGGCATACAGAATAATAAGGTACATAATGAAGCTCATACAAGAGGAACATGGAAACATAATATGTTGATAGCCTGAACAAGCTAGGAAACATCATACCCTTAGGGGTGGCTCAGTGGTTTGGGCTTGGGATTTCCAGGTAGGAGGTCTCAAGTTCGAAACCCCTTGTCAGCTAAAGCAAGGAGTTTTGCCTTCTGAATTGAGCTCGTCACAATGGCTTGCCTGGTTTGGGTTACCTCTCATGTGTGGTTTGCGAGCTATTGCACATGAGAGGGGTTTTTACCTTGTGCGCACCCAACTGGTAGCGACTGGTTTCCCTAGTCATCAAAAGAAAAAAAAAAAGCTAGGAAACATCATGTGAATCATATTACTACAATATTCTTGGACTATTACGATCACATCTTTTGGGTTGTTATACACTCGCATTCTGGGATCGTTGCACATTAGCATTCTTCTTTTAGTCTTTGGGAGTAGTATACATGTCCCATCGTTGGACATGAACATGGAATGTGTGAGGGAACGTTTCTTTAAAACAAGCATTTATAATTAAGAAAAGGGAAACTTTACATAAATATAATTTTTTACATAGGGGAGTCACCTAAATGCCGACCTTCATACATTACATCATGTGTACAACATGGCGCCCAATCTTTGACCCAAATGGAATGGGCAATCTCACCACAATGTCATGTGGACCGACATGGCATGAATTAATCATGAATAGATCCCATTTAGGGAATATCTCAATTTGATCACGATGCGGTGGGACTATCCCAACATCTTATCAAGTTGCGACAAGACCTTATCTTTTATCTGCCAGTCTTTAGATTTTAGAAGCTTCTGGAATGTTCCATTTGTATGGCCTTAGATCCTCATTGATGAGATATCGTCTTATTAGGTTGCGATAGGACTTTATCCTTATTGTCTTATTAGGTTGTGACAGGACTTTATCCTTATCATCTTATTAGGTTGTGATGGAACTTTATCCTTATCATCCCATTAGGTTGTGATAGAACTTTATCCTTATCATATCATTAGATTGCAATTGGACTTATATCATTATCATCTCAACAGAAAAATATAGCTGACATGTGGACATCTGACGGGTGAAGCTTGAATTTTAGAAGACATTTCAATGATTGGGAGGTTCAAAGAGTGGCTAATTTCCTCAGTAAACTTGATCAATTTCCTGGGGTTCAAGTTGGTGAAGATCATTTATGGTGGCAGGGAACTCCAAAGACATTTTTAAGGTCAATGCTGCCTATAAAATTATGAACCAGTCCAACCACCAGATAGCAAACTGGCCATGGAAGCAGATTTGGAGGATAAAAGTTCCCCACAAGGTATCAATTTTTTTATGGTTACTAGCAAAGGAGGCCACTTTAACAGTGGACAACTTGATGAGCAGAGGTATGACACTGTGCTCAAGATGCTTCATGTGTAAAGAAACAGGAAACAACTGAGACAGTCAACCATCTATTTCTGCATTATCCATACACAGCTCATTTGTGGAGAATCATCCTAAACCTTAAGGGTACAGCATGGACAATGCCAGGCAAGATAACAGAAGCTCTTAGCAGCTGGGGGCTAACATGTTCACATGCTAAGGATAGGAGTAGATGGAGAATTGTCCCAGCTCTGGTGGACAATTTGGAAGGAGAGGAATTCCAGATGTTTTGAGAGCTTAGAGAATGATGTGCAGAAGATCAAGTTGAACTTCGTCTTACTGTCATATTTTTGGTGTAATCAGATTTTACTCTAATGATACTGTGTCTATCATAGATGTTCTAGATTCTTTATAGCTAGAGAGGAAAGACACTAGAGATCTATTGTAAATATGGTTTCAGTACTACCTGTTATAGAATATAATAGGTGTAAATATTATATCTTCCATATATAGCTAATTTAATTATAGGAGCAGATTCTTAGTTGATTTACTTTGATTAGTTTTCCTTTCATAGAAGCATAGTATTTGTATAAGTATCTTGTCTTGATGAATAGAAAGGAACAAGTCATTCTCCATATAATATAAGTTACATGGTATCAAAGCAACTGTCTAAGCTGGGATTTGGCTTTGCCGGAAGTCACTGTGACTTCGCCGGAAGCTACTGTGGCTTCGGGGAAGTAGTTGAGAGCTCTATCTTTCACCTTTGAATCTGGACACCATTTCTGTGTTAGAGAAATTGATTGTCTAAGTGTACTGAATCCATTTTGTGGCATCTGGGTTCGGATTGAAACTCTAAAATCTGAAGCTTGATTGTCTGCCTTTCTCGAGTGAAGCTGGTGCTTCAAAATTCTGGAAATTCAAGAAGGGTGCTAAGAATATTTGTGGGAGATCTGTTTGTGAACTCAAATCTGAAGCTTGAGTCATTCTGGAGCTGTTTCGATAAGGTTATTTAGTCGGAACTCGAAACTTTCAAACGCAGTATCAAAGAAGACGACCTGTCCATCCTTCTAATTTTTGGGTTGCTGTCCAGAAAATCTGTTGGCTTCTCAGACATTGTTGTTTTTTCCGGTCAACATTCCCTTCGTTTCTGATTATTCGGCCAGATTGGTCTTGGAGCGGTCAGATCTGGTTAGTCATTTTATTTTGGTGATTGTATTGTCTTTTCTTTGGGATTATAGTCTGTTTGGGACTTGTTGGTTTGTCCACCAATTCATTTTGGTACCGTGAGCGTTTTGTTGGGAATATGACTGACTGTAATCAGGGAACTCAAAGGTTTGATAAAATGATTTTGATTTCCTCAAAGGAGTTTGCTGAATTCTCTCGATATCAGAAATTATTGAAGGAATCCACCTCAGTTAATGCCTTTACTAAATCAGATAAAACATGTCTAATCACCTCTTCAAATAAATGGGTGATTGATTCAGGTGCCTCAAATCACATGACCGGTAATTCTAACATTTTTACTAGTTTTCAGTCACACAAAGCTCCCTCTCCGGTTACTGTAGCTGATGGATCAACTTGTAACAGTGATGGATATGGGACTGTTAAACCAACCTCCACTATTACCTTGTCATCAGTATTAAGTCTACCAAAGTTGGCCTTCAATTTGATTTCTGTTAGCAAAGTTACCAGAGACCTTAATTGTTATATTTCGTTCTTTCCGGATCATTGTTTGTTTCGTGATCTTAAGACGAATCAGGTTATTGGTAAAGGACATCTATCTGACGATCTCTATATTTTGGATGAATGGGGGCCTCAGTTTGTTGCCTGCTCTAGTGTTGTGTCTCCATTTGAAGCACATTGTCGATTGGGACATCCATCTCTACCTTTGCTAAAGAAGCTTTGTCCGCAATTCCAAAATATTTCTTCATTAGAATGTGAGTCATGTCGATTTGCAAAACATCATCGCAGCTCATTAAGTCCAAGGGTTAATAAGCGGGCTGAGTCAGCTTTTGAGTTGGTTCATTCTGATGTTTGGGGACCATGCCCTGTCATTTCCAAAACTGGGCATAAGTATTTTATTACTTTTGTGGATGATTTTTCTCGTATGACTTGGATTTATTTCATGAAGAGTCGCTCAGAAGTGTTTACTCACTTTTGTGCCTTCTATGCTGAAGTCAAAACACAATTCAATGCTTCGGTACGTATTCTAAGGAGTGACAATGCTAAAGAATATATGTCAGAATCATTTCAATCATACATGAGACAACACGGTATTCTCCACCAGTCTTCATGTGTTGATACACCCTCTCAAAATGGAGTTGCTGAGAGGAAGAATAGGCATCTACTTGAGACAACTCGAGCACTTTTGTTCCAAATGAAGGTTCCTAAACAGTTTTGGGCAGATGCAGTCTCTACGGCTTGTTTTCTGATTAATCGTATGCCATCCACTATTCTTGCTGGTAATGTGCCTTACAGTGTTCTGTTTCCAAACAAGTCACTATTTCCAGTAGAACCTAAGGTGTTTGGAAGCACTTGTTATGTTCGAGATGTTCGACCATCTGTCACTAAGTTGGATCCAAAGGCATTGAAGTGCGTTTTTTTGGGTTATTCTCGTCTTCAGAAGGGGTATCGATGTTATTCTGCTGAACTTGGCAAATATTTGGTATCAACTGATGTGGTATTTTCAGAGACTACACCTTTCTTTTATGCACCTCCTATTTCTACAAGTCAAGGGGAGGAAGATGAGTGGTTAGTCTATGAGGTCACCCGTGTTTTGACAGAAGAATCAAATATTGTCCCTCCATCTCTCAGATCATCTATTGAGGATCAATCGGATACTGTACCATCAGCTCCTGCACCATCTACGGTAGTAAGACCCCCGGTTGTACAAGTTTACTCGAGGAGGCGAGAAGCCATTGATACATGTTCTGCACCAGTCCCTTTGTCATCAGATCCTCATTCGTCTGATCTTCCAGAAGATCTTGATCTCCCTATTGCTATTCGCAAAGGTACACGTAGTTGCAAATCTCCATACTCCATTGCTAATTTTGTTTCCTATGGTCATTTATCCTCTATGTCTAGATCTTTGATTGTTTCTCTAGACTCTATCGTTGTTCCTAAGACAGTTAAGGAAGCCTTGAGTCACACTGGATGGTATAATGCAATGCTTGAGGAGATACATGCACTAGATGAGAATCACACTTGGGACTTGGTGGATTTACCAAAAGGAAAGAAGGCAGTGGGATGCAAATGGGTCTTTGCGGTCAAAGTTAATCCAGATGGCTCTGTGGCTAGACTTAAGGCTCGACTAGTGGCTAAAGGATATGCTCAGACTTATGGGGTGGATTATTCAGACACATTTTCTCCGGTGGCTAAACTCACTTCTGTTCGCTTATTTATTTCCTTAGCTGCATCTAAGAATTGGCCGTTGCACCAGCTAGATATCAAGAATGCATTTCTTCATGGTGATCTCCAAGAAGAAGTGTATATGGAGCAACCACCTGGATTTGTTGCTCAGGGGGAGTATGGTAAAGTTTGTCACCTAAAGAAATCCTTGTATGGTTTGAAACAAAGCCCTCGTGCTTGGTTTGGCAAATTCAGTGAAGTAGTTCAGGAATTTGGGTTGAAAAAGAGCATGTGTGATCACTCAGTCTTTTATAAACAATCAACAATTGGCATTATTCTTCTTGTGGTATATGTTGATGACATTGTTATTACAGGAAGTGATTATTCGGGGATCTCTTCACTCAAGTCATTCTTGCATACTAAATTCCACACAAAAGATTTGGGACAACTAAAATATTTTTTGGGAGTAGAAGTAACTAGAAGCAAGAAGGGAATCTTTCTATCTCAGAGAAAGTATATCCTTGACCTACTTGTGGAAACTGGAAAGTCCGCAGCCAAACCTTGTAGTACTCCAATGGTCCCTAATGTGCATCTGACCCGTGATGATGGCAACCCCTTTGATGATCCAGAGAGATATAGGAGGTTAGTAGGGAAACTAAACTATCTCACTGTAACACGTCCAGATATTGCTTTTGCAGTGAGTGTTGTTAGTCAATTCATGTCTGCACCTACAGTCAAACATTGGGAAGCCTTGGAACAGATCTTATGCTACTTGAAAAGATCCCCTGGACTTGGCATTTTATATGGTAACCACGGACATACTCACATTGAGTGCTTTGCTGATGCTGATTGGGCTGGATGTAAAACCAATAGACGATCTACTACTGGTTATTGTGTGTTTGTTGGTGGTAATTTGGTGTCATGGAGAAGTAAGAAACAAGGTGTTGTATCGCGATCCAGTGCAGAATCTGAATATAGAGCTATGGCGCAATCCACATGTGAGATCATGTGGATACATCACATATTGACAGAAATTGGAATGAGACATTCTACACCAGCAAAACTCTGGTGTGATAATCAAGCTGCTCTTCATATTGCCTCAAATCCTGTGTATCACGAAAGAACAAAGCATATCGAGGTAGATTGTCACTTTATTCGTGAGAAGATCCAAGATAACTTGATTTCCACCGGTTATGTAAAGACAGGAGAGCAACTAGCTGATTTGTTCACAAAGGCGTTAAATGGAGCTCGAGTTAATTATCTTTGTGACAAGCTGGGCATGATCAACATCTATGCTCCAGCTTGAGGGGGAGTGTTATAGAATATAATAGGTGTAAATATTATATCTTCCATATATAGCTAATTTAATTATAGGAGCAGATTCTTAGTTGATTTACTTTGATTAGTTTTCCTTTCATAGAAGCATAGTATTTGTATAAGTATCTTGTCTTGATGAATAGAAAGGAACAAGTCATTCTCCATATAATATAAGTTACACCAAGTACTGTAACACTGTTTTGATCCTTGATATGATACAAAGTTATTGATTTCAAAAAAATGATTGTTAGGTTGCGATAGGACTTTGTCCTTATCGTCTCATTAGGTTGCGATAGGACTTTATCCTAATCGTCTTATTAGGTTGTGATAGAACTTCATCCTTGTCATCTCTTTAGGTCGCAATAGGAATTTATTTGTACATCTCATTAGGTTGCGATAGGACTTCATTCTTATCATCTCATTAGATTGAGATAGGACTTTATCCTTATCATCTCATTAGGTTGCAATAAGACTTCATTCTTATTGTCTCGTTACAAAATCATGGTATGAACATATCTCATATTGCTGGCACACTTGGCCCTTCTCATAACATATGGCACATTTGGCCATTTCGTAAATCATCATAGGGTCATTAGCCCTTTATTTTTTATACTTTTAGCATCATTTAGTAAATCATTGCGAGAGTAAGGTACATTCAAAAGCATCATGTAAGTATTTAAGGAAATTAAAAGCTTCATCATTTCATCGTTAGCATAATTATCATAAAGAGAACTTTAAGACGCTTATGGAATATGAAACCTTCTTGAAACATATTATATGTGAAGTACTTATCATAGAGTACTCAAGACTTAAGAATTCTAGATAGTATTATCCTATAAAAGACATATGGTCTTAGGAAGATAGCTTAAACTCTAAGGCTTTACTTCATTAGAATAGTCAGAGTAAGGTAATTTAACTTTCTCACCAACCTCCTGTAACTTACAAGATCACCAAGAGGCTCCCTTGACTAGCATTCTAAAATCTAATTATAAGTAATAAATTAAGGTTCTATTTTAACATAGACCTAGTAAAAGCTCAATCTTGGAATCTATTGGAGTATCAATACTCTTAAAGTCTATTATTCTTGTTTCCTCAAGAATATCAAGAGCATAGTTCCTCTGTGCAATGAAAATTCATAATGATGATTTAGCAACCTCAACATCTAAGTATTACCTCAATCGCCCAAGGTCATTGCTCTGAAAAGTGTTGAAAAAGGTCATGGTGCAATTTGGAAATTCCTTTTTCATCATTATCTATTATGGCTATATCATCAACATACACCACCAAATACAGGCACAAATATTGAGGGCAATGATATTAGAACATAGAATGACCAGCGTCATCGCAAATCTTGTCAAATTCTTTAATAACTATGTTGAATTTGCTAGATCATGCTCGATGAGACTGCTTTAGACCGTGAAGTGATCATCATAGCCTACATACAGTGTTACTAGACTCCCCTTGAATAACATCAATGGTTGCTCCATACAAACTTTTATCTTCTTGATCCTCATGAAGAAAGACTTTATTTTTTACATTTTACTTGAAAAAAAGAAGAAGTCATTTTTAATGTCCAACTAGTGAAATGACCAATGACGAACAGCAACCATAGACAAAAAAAGATGGTTGAAGCAATCCATGCGAGAGAAAGTATTGTCATAGTCAAGTCTAAAAATATGTGTAGTAACCTTTGGCACCCAATCATGCCTTAAGCTAATCAATCTTATCCATCAGGGCAAATATTCACTATCCATTGTGTATACTATCGACAACTGATAATAGATTTTCGAGAGATAGAGGAACAAGCTCACAATATATCTAGAGTGTAAAGCAAGCATCTCCTCAGTTATAGCTAGCTATGGCCTAAAGGAGAAAGAGCCTCACTTATAATTGTTGGAATAGAAACAAATGACAGTGATGATACAAGGTATAACGAGCTAGTGAGAAACGATGATAACTCAAATAGGTATAGTTAGGATTAGGATTACAAGTAGAAGGAAGCCTTTCCAAGTGAAAGTAGGAGGACTTTGTGGAGACAATTAGCAACCAACAACGAATTGAGTGTCAGGCATGAATCGTTTGGACCGGATGAAGGGGCCAGATGATAATTATAAGAGTGGTGGAGTAGTAAAAGGTAGAGCTATAGGAGATAGAGTTGTGGGGGGAAATGAAGGAGTTAGACAGACAAAATCCCCAAAAGACGGAATTGGTGAACTCTCAGAAATATATACATGTTCAGAAAAAGAGGGTGCAAACTGCAAAATAGGATTGATTGTGTACCATATTGTACAATAAACAATAAATTTACCAAAATACCCTTAATTGTTGTAATGTTAGATTTATCAACAAATACTAAAAATAATTTAAGAGTGCTTTCATTTCCTAATTTATCACCAATTATGCCTTGTAAATATTTTAAGCTATTGAATTCATGCAACTCCCAATGAAAATAATAATAAAAGTTAAACGGTAAACCAAATCAGCAAAAAAAATGTTTTTGCATAAAGGAAACAAAGATGGATGATGATAAAAGGGATAGCAATAAACAAACCAAAAATCTAAGGTGGAGATGTCTAGTAGGTAAAGAGTGGAGTTAAGTAAAATAATAGGGTTAAGAAAAATAAATGTGATTACGAAATAACAAGAGTACAGTGAGAAAGAGAAATAACATAGCTATTCCACCACATTATTTGTTAGTGACATAAAATGCGTCTTTTTATCGTTACATAGCAACATATTTAACAATATAATATAATAAATTTAAATAACAATCAAAACAAACATTGTATTTAAAATAATGATACAATACAATACAATGAGTAACAACCATCCAAACAAGTTGTTAGGATAAATGGGGAACATGTGAAGGCTATTCTCACTCAAGGTTTTCTAAGAAGCGAAAAAGATAAAAAGGTTTTGTTGAAACTTGAAAAGGTATATCCACATAAATTCTGGTGTCATATTACACCATGTAGTAGATATGGTTTCTTTAGGTGGAGATTAATTTAAAAACAAATTGAAAAGTAAAGGTAGGTAAGAAAGTTGGGACAACTGAAACAAATATCACAACTCTTTGACATAAACAAATTAGCTGAAATTAGGGATGCTTAGCACAGGTGATGTACTCAAATCCATTTCCCTTGGGACATCTCTCAAACAGGATGATGTTAGTGATCGAAGTAGGTTTTACAGAGTTGTAGAAATCAAGGTGTCATCATGATTTGAAAGAAAGGTTACATACAGGATATAATAATAATAATAATATACAAGTAGACAATGAATTTCGTTGTAATTTCTTACAGTTTCTTTCAGTCCACCGAGTGGCTCTTCAGGCATGATCCTTGACCAATCTACCCCCATTCGAAAGACTTGCACTCCAGTATTTTTAGCTAATTTCAATTCAGTGTCAGGATCAGACCAAAACCTTAGCCTTTCCTCCCTAACACAATCCCAAACGTTAACTGAATCAAAGCAAATAGAGTGTAATGGGTTTATTAATGTTTAGTATCAGGCTATCTATGGTTCACAGGTTCAAAGAACAAAGCTTACGAGTTTAGTTTAGTTATAATTCAGCGTGTTATGCACCATAATTTTCGAGACTACAATCAAATTGTCGAAGAAGATCCATAAAACTTACGGGTGTGGGACGTTATGCCAGGCAGCAACATTATGATGACATTGCTCAGTTGGAGTTGGCTCTTCCACTTCTATGTACTTCTCAAATCCTCTTATTTGTGCCTCAATGGCTATCTTAAGGGACTTTTTCCTCTTTATGGTCTTGGTAGCTTCTCTCAGAGGTAACGGAGCTTGCTGAGATCCACCATCACCTGTAGCAGAGCCCATAATAGCATCTGCTGTTTGAGGCTGCTGGATTTCATGTGATTCTGTATTTTCGGCAAATTGGAGCCAAGCATCATCAAGCCTGTCTTCCACATGAGCAGGTGCTGTAGCCAATCCAAAAAAGAATCCTTTCTCCCCTTCTAGAGAGTATCACAAATGGGTCAAACCACATACTCACACATATACAGATATTCAATTACAATGTTAAATTTTTGTGGACAATCATATGCATCTATGTGAAGGCATGGACCATATAAATGCTGAAAGTGCCGAATAATGGAAAAAGTGATACTTACAGCATTAAATTGTATGATAACATAGAGCCTGTTTGGATGGGCTTATAAGCCAAAATCCATAAGTTATAAATTCTAACTTATGGTACTGACTTTTTTGTTATTTTGGCTTTAACACACTTTTTTATCTACCCAAACACTACAAAAGTGCTTAAAAGTTATTTTAGCTTAAAAGCACTTAAAATAACTCAATCCAAACAGGTTACATCCCTGCAGGGTTCTATGAGGAAACCATTGATTTTTGTGTTTTCCTCAGCTACTGTTTTATCGGTCAATGTTATGTCAGTTACAACACACAAAATACTGACTTAATCTTAGGAAATGGTGGAACCAATGCAGAGTAGAGTTCATTCTTTTCTTTTAAAAAAGTAGATAACAGTATACTAATCAGCAGCAAAAAGACACTGCTGGAAATCATATTTACAAGTTACAAAAGATTCCCCCCAAATAAAAGCTGGAAGAAACTATATCCTGCTCAGCTTATAGGGATTCAATGCAAAATGAAGAAATTCCCGCAATCAAGAGTTTTTGGAAGGTGGATATACAGGTAAGGCGCATCCACATATTTTTTTTAGGGATAAGGGCACACCACCAGCCTATCTAACCTTTAAGCAAGCATAAGCTAAACTGAAATCTTGCTTCAACATTGATAGACCAACAGAAGTCCATGTTAATTTACTGATGACTGATTAGGGTCATTTTACATCAACTACCATCCAAAAATTGAATAACACAATCTCTCCGTTTTAACATAGGGAACTCTTTCTACTTTGGACGTTCTAAAAGGCTTAACCCTGTTACATTAATAATATCATCTTCACATAACTACTCAAATTTTAAACTGAACTAAGTTCTAAACCAAATCACTTCCATAACAAATTAACAATTAACATCTTACTTTATCGTGCAGTAAATTCCATGTTCAGTCACACACTTTGGTATAAAATGAAACAGACAGAGTATGCCTTAGCTAGAATCATTAGTAGGCTAATTGAAAAAGCTTGAATTAGGTTAAAAAGCTAAAAGTAGTTGTGTTACCAGACGGATTGATATTGAAGTGAGCAAGAACATCGGCGGAGTCGTTTATGGGAGAGCGGAAACGCTTGAGGTTCTTTTTCCGGTAGACGGAGAAGGAAAAAGCATTGGCGGCAACGGTGATAGTTACTAAGACGCCGGCGAGCTTGGTAGCCGCCGTGAACAGAGCAATAACTGACATTCTTACCAATTCAAAAGCAGACAGTTGCTGACGTGCTGTGTGGGCGGGCTTCTTTGGGAGGATAACGCACTCGCCCGCCAATAGAAATTCAGACTGAATTATTCAGTTGCGTGAAGCATTATGCTACCTTTACCCCTTGTTTGGATGGTTGTCGTATTTTATTAGTATTGTTAGCTTAAATATTAGTACTAAATTCACTTTTAGACGAAATTTATAGGTGGTCCTTTAAAAGTGACGTTAACTTTTATTTAGATATTTCAATTAGCTTTATTTATTTTAGACACTTTATGTCGGGTTTCGTTATGTCATTTTTACACTTTGTGCATAATTTCTTGTTGATTACAAGTGTGTGTGACACAATCGTGTCTACATAGATTAATTAAGTAGTTATATCATGCTAACTCTCAAAACCTTTACACGTCATATTGACTCCAAATTTAAAGGTCAATTGATCTTTCAACTCCTATTTTTCTCTTTTCTTCAAATTCACCGAATCAAAATCATAGCTAGATTTCTCTTTTAACTCGTTGAATTTTACCTTATTTTTCATTCAATTCGTAATTAGTACTAACAATTATTGTAAATTATGTCAGCATTTTTAGGTTTAAAGGTTGAAATCAAGTATTGGAGATTATCGTTTTGTCAGGCTTTACGACATTGGAGAAATTGAAGGTTCTAACAAATTTTTCTTGTGACTGTATGTTTTATTCTTAAAGGTGCTGTTTTTTCTTTGTTATTTTCACTTTCTTTATTATCATGTTATAGTTAGGATTTTTGACAATTTCACTGATAAAGTAAGAGACTTATTGGGTATTTCCTTATGTTGGGGGTCACCTTTTCAAAATATAGACAACTATATTTTGACATGCTTTTATCATGGGGTAATGTGGTCGGAGACTCTGACCCTACTTACAAAGGTGGAGTAGATATATTTGTTGTTGCCTTTGATAAAGATCATTTTAGTCTTTTCGAATTTCTTTCGTATAGTAAAAACCTTAATTTTATTGTCAAAAATAAAAATAACAATGAATTTGTTCAAGTTACTTCTAATATTCAATCATTAGAGTTTGTGAAAGACTTAATAGATGGTGATGAGCTTCATATATATGTGGTCCATAAAATTGATGAGTAGGAGAAATTGTCGACTCCAACTAGTCTTTTAGTATGGTCAGGCTCTGTTGATGAATTTGTGGATATAAATTCTAATGAAACTATGGAGAATGTGGTTGTTTTAGATGTGAATAAAGTTGATTTAGTTCTGCATGGGGCTGATACATATCTTCCTAATATAAATGTTATTCCAGATGAAGATGGTCCAAATGTTGATCAAGAATTGAGATCTTTTAGGCCTGAAAGGAGGAAGAAAAAAAATCCTAATCCTAGGAAGAAAAAAAAAGTACCTGAAGAGATACCAGCAGGTGAAGCTGCTATTGACAAAGGCTTTAAAATATTGGAAGAAATAAGAAGGATACACTACAACAAATTTGATTATCAGGGAAAAATAATTTCGTCATTTATAAATCATATTTCGTCACTAAAAATCTTGTGAGACGAAAAATAATTCGTCACTAAATGTGTGTTGCTAAAAGTTTACAAATACGATTTAGTGCTTCGTCGCTAAAAGTATTATTTAACTACAAAAAAAAATCGTCCCCAAATGCTTAAACACATTTTGTACAAAGTATATTTTTTTGTAGTTAATAGTATGCTTTGTCACTAAAAAGGTTATTCCTACCTTCAACATTTATATCGTCCCTAATTATTTTACTTCAATTAGTGACGACATCAATTGTCTCTAAAGTAATATATATTTTGTAGTTGAGCAAAATCTAATTTCGTCACTAATGACTATATTTTATATTAAAAAAATATTTTGTTCTTAAATGTATTAATTAGGTATAAATTTATTTTAGGTATAAATTTATTATTATAAAAAAAAAGGTTAATGTTCCTATTATCCACATGTCAATTTTTTTTAACCACTCCCCAAGAGGGGGGATCCCACATTATGCTTTCTTGGGGACTCGAACTCACAACCTTAAGGTTTGAAGTGAGGAGTGTTTACCATCCGATCAACTCTCTCCTGTCTTTCATTTTTATTTTATTTTTAACTTCATTCACTTCTTTCAAATTTATCTTCTGTAGAAATAATATAGTATATGATTATTTATATACATACACAAACACATGAACTTTACCACCCACAATTCATTCAAATGTAGATTATATTTTCATTAAACTGTATATTTTTTAAAATATCTTTAAATAAATTCTGTATGATTATTTTATTTCATTTATTTATTTTTATAAATTTTATAAATTATTCAGTATAATTATAAATTTCTATATAAAATTAAATTTTCGATTTTATTAAAAAAAATTGAATAATCAATTCAATTCAATCAATAAATCAATTGTATTGAACAAAACATCAATACCCATAACTATAGTACTTCATCATAATATATTTGAAATCCTAGTTGGTTCGTTTCTTTTTTTTTTTGCTTTCATTTTTTAGTTTATTGCAATTTTCACATTGATGGAAAAAGTTAATAGAAATTAATGATATATTTCGCAACTTTGCAAAGTTAAAATTTTTAAGTCAATGTTATCTATGTATAGTTGCTCTACGTACGTATGTGGAATTACTATTAAATATGTACATATTTTTAGGCAAATTGATCGACTTAGTCTATGCAGTTTACCAATCACAAATCAATAGACACGCTAAAAACATAGCACCAAGACTTGAGAAATTATTTTTTTTATCGTCTTTATCGATGAAAGTGTATTGTAAGCGTCTAAAGTTTCAATCCTGAAATACAGTAAACAGGAAAAGAAAAATAGCAAGCAAACAATAATATTTGTATTTGAATAAATGCGAAGGTTACAATCTTTATAAAATCTCTTAAAAAAAGATATGTAATCCCCTGATTCTTCTCTCCACAAATGTTCTTGATTTGACGGAATACTTGCGGCTCAATACTTGGAGCGAAGACTTCTTTGTATGCGGAAGACTTGCAGATCACCAATGAAGAGCAACTATGTATTTCTGTGTGTATGTATGTGTATATCTCTTTTGGTCTTATGAAGACCTCTTTATATAGGCTTGAGCTAGGACTTTAGGGGTATTTTGGTCCAAGCAATTTTGACCCCTGGGCCTGAAGAACATGAGTTGGGCTCATCTTGTCAATTTAATGGACTGGCCCAAATGTTATTCGGACTTGATTTAAGTCATATAATTCTGACATAAATATTAATCCGACTTTATTAACCAGTAATTTGACTTGGTCAACATATCATGAATTTAAGATTTAATCCAAATTTAGTATGGATTTATCAATAAAACTTCACTGTCTACATGTATGAAATAAAAAACCAAAATGTTAAACCGACAAGTATTAGCAATATAGTGGTAGAACCGTACTCCACTCACGATACTTATAGCCAGGATTGTATTTTTCAAATGATGCATTTTATAATTGCATAATTTAAGAAAATTGATGAATTGAACTTTTTCATTTTTACAAAATCCATCGAATTCGTTGGTTATAATATTTTTC
The DNA here is from genome assembly GCF_900185275.1 of Solanum verrucosum. NCBI lineage: Eukaryota > Viridiplantae > Streptophyta > Magnoliopsida > Solanales > Solanaceae > Solanum > Solanum verrucosum. The sequence continues at coordinate 361,929 of NW_026020470.1, forward strand.
CTTGCCAATTAACGAATGAACTATGTCTATTTCTTATGAATCACTTGTATTATTCTTTTTGTGAGTTGTAACTTGTAATTATGAACAATTGTAACCAAAAAATTTGTATTCAGCATTGAATTTTTTTCGTAGAAAATAGTTGAATTATTCACTACAAATTTTAAGTCGTCGCTATTTAACACCTTACATATTTTGTGACAATTATTTTTGTCACTAAATCAAAGATTGATTAGAGACAATAAAATCTTTGTCACCAGTTATTTATATTGTTAGTGAAGAAAATAAATGTCATAATTAAATCTAAATTTTTATATCTAAAACTTATAATATTTAATTACGAACTCTAATTTGTCGATATTGTAACAATATATTTTTTTAGATGAGATTTTTTTGTGTCCAAAAATTAATAATTTTTTAGACAAAAATAATTTGTCATGAATTAGTTACATTATTAGTGACGAAATAATGTGTCACTGATAACTTTAAATTCGTGACTAACACTACTTAACAAATGGTGCCAATTAATTTTTCGGTGGAAAATTTTAGTGGACAAAACTTTGCTACGATTTTTTATGTTTCGTCACCAAAAGTATGTGTCTCTTATATTTTAAGCACGAAAAGTAAATTTTGTCACTAAAAGCGAACAATTAGTGACGAATTTGGTGTCGTAGCTTATACGTTCGTAGCTATATATCATATTTGTTGTAGTGATAGATATGTTAGCGAATTAGGAGGAGATGAGCAGTATGATAGTTCAGAATGTGATAGCGATGATAGCACAAATGTGCTAGATGTAGAAGTTATTATGGGTGTTGATTAAGAAGGAAGAGTAAAAAAAATCAGATATGATGATGAATATGAAGTTGGTATTTTTGAACTTGAAATGATTTTTTAGAGTGTTAAAGAATTTAGAAAGGATTTGGAAAAATATACAGTAGAATACAACTATCAGATTAAGTTAAGGCCTAATGAAGCACATAGAGTGAGGGTTAAATGTAAATTAAAAGAGAAATGCAAATGGTTGTCACGACCCCAACCGTCGTGAGTGATACCCACACTAAACCACCTGGTGGGAGAATCAAAGACTAACCTGAAATCAACCCAACACTATTTAAATAAGAGAAGTCCATCATATAAAAGCAATGAAATTAGTTTAGTCAACTAAAGAATTGATTCCCCATAAACTCAACCAATATTTCAAAAATAGTTAATGCAGAAAACAACCCCTAAGAACTGAAAGTCATCATACCAAAACTCTAATAATCAAAACATGGGATACAATCCCAAAACTAAACATAAAACTAAAGTCTAATGTCTGTATCCAACGAGATGGACAACAAAAATAAAGGAATCCATGGAAGCTTGAAAGATGTAGCTCACCCTGAAATTCGAATTCAAGCGTCTCTTCATTGAGGTCTCGAATTAGCTGTGGTAAGATACCCTGTACTTAACAAGGAAAATAATAGGTATAGTATTATTATACAGACTACAATATACTAGTAGGATCACACAGACAGTCCAAGATACGAATGTAAAAAATTCACTATAATGCAATAACACATAACAATGCATATAACAACAAGTAACAAACCACATAGACTCTCAGTCACATGTTATGAAACAACAATACCTAGATGCATGTCCCATATGATCACAAATTCAAATGTATGGTCTTCTCATGCAACCGCAATCACATACCCGGTCCTCTCGCAGAACCTAAACACAAATTATTAGTGTACCGACATGGTGTCTGAGCTATCTATAATTAGTGTACCAGTGTGGTACCTGAGCCATCCATAGTTAGTGTCATGATCCAAAGTACACCCTAGAAGGGACATGGCACATAAGACCCCAAGAGGCCCTACACAAACCACTTGACATACATACAACACAACATAATTGAAAAAAGTAGATAATCTCATAAAGTGAAAGAGTTTGGCGTAAAAGTGGAAGTCTACAAATAGTCTTCACAAGCCAATCTAATACATCAAAAGAAGAATCTGAGACGTAACCAGTACACCACGTACAACATCTGAAAACTAAAACATAAGAAAACAAAGTAAAGGTGGCATGGTCCTTGAAACATGAGGACTCGCCAAGTCTTCAACAATTAAGCACTCAATCACTAGCCACGAGCGAGAGGAGAAAAAGCGTCAGACCGTACATTATGAGACAATGTAAGCACAAGTATGCATTAGTACATGAAATGTACTAAGTATGAGGGATATGTATAAGAACGTAAAACATTGTCATAAGGGGACATAAAGGAAAACATGGTATGCATGACCAAGCTAAAATATAGTAAAAACCTTTAAAAGAAGAATAATAAATCATGAACATGGTCAATGCATCTTAAAACATAGTGAAAGCTTCATAAAACATTTGAAGTAACTTGAGTTCGTTTTGTGGGATATTTGCCTTAAATGACAATAGAGCGTACAAGCTATAATAGGAATCCAATGTAACTCTCACACCGAGAAGGAAGAGTCTAATTTCCAAGGTAGAACTTTGTATCATGATTCATATGCTATTTGTGGATCCACTAACAAGATCATTTAACACAATCCTAAGGGGCACGAAGTTTATAACTGGAGGTAGCTACTAGAGACTACCCTATTTGAGTCTCCACCTCAAAGTTCTCCCGATGCTAAGTTAAATCCCAATAAAATAGTCTTTTTCATAAACATAACATCATACATGGAAAAGCACAATTAAATTACTAATTGAACATTAAATCACCGTGAAGTAGCTCCTTAAATTATGCATCATGCATGTGTGAGAAAACCTTTCACCAGCCATGAATCCTTAAAATGTGAGAAAACCTTTCACAATTTCATTGATGCCTATCTTAAAAGCAACCTTTAGATTATAAAACCCCTTTTCATAAATTATGCATAGACTTTCATAAATTAACGTTCATAAATTCATAGCTTTCTTCATAAATTCATATCTTCATTAAATCATAGTCAAAATTATGAATGATGCGTGGGTCCATATAAAATCAATTGGAAAACATGTAATGAATAAATTAAGAAGACTTAAATCAAACAATTGAATAATAACAATGAAGACCCATGGAGAATTTGATGAAACCCTAACCAATTTTGATGAAATTGAATTTAGAGAATTGAGATCTTTTGGGACTAAATGGGTGAATGAAATCCATTGATGAATTCACACAAACCTTGATGATCAGAGCCCAAAATCAAAGGAGGAAAAAAGAGACCTCAAGCTTTAATCCTAGTTTTCTTCCTTGAAGCTTGAGAGAATTTGGAGGGGATGAACTTGGATGAAATTTGGGGATTTGAGAAAATGAAAAGGTTTGGGTAGAATTAGGAGTCGAAAGATAGTTATAGGTCTTAGAATTAGGGTCAAAATGACATAATATAGGTATTAAATATATAGGGAAAGATCCAAATACCTTTATAAATAACTGTTAGATGACTTCTACAATTTGGACCTACGCCCGTACTGGTCAACCGTTGAACCAATTTCAGAAACCCAACATCATCTTAGTTTTCACAAAACCAAACTACGATCTGTCAACAAGTCTATGGTCTGTAGACCCCTTCCGTAGAACCTAATTTCAAGTCCAAAATATTACTAAGTCAAGATCAATTCTACGAGTGCCATCTACGACCTGTCCAAATTCCCACGGCTCGTCCTAGCTACCGATAGGACAAACTTCAGAAACATAGGATTCCAAAATCCTACCCAATGTCTACAAGACCCTTTCTACGACCCGTAGGTCGATCCGTAGCATCAGATTCATGCAATATCTTTTTTCTGAACTTCTCCAATTCAACTCAACTTTCAATTTTCGAGGTGCTACAATATCTCCCCATTGAGAACATTCTTCCTCGAAAGTGTCATGACCCGGGAGCACCCCCTAGTCGTAACCGGCGTACTCGACCTCGAAGAGGTCTAATACAAGCCTCTTAGCATTCATTCATCGCATAGACACCAAAGCCATAAGGAATTAAAAACTTTCTTCACACACGAAGATACTTTCAATAAATAGCAAGCGGAAGACTTTCTAAACTTTATACAATATGTCTCAAAACCATCTAATACCTGAATATAACATTGGGACTAAGCCCACTCAAAACTTAAGCAAATACTAGAGAGACATAAAAAAAAGAACATGTTGGTTATTGCCCTCGAATCTATGAGGACTCACCAAGTCTTCATCTTCAACTCTTAAAAACCTAACAAGTAGCCATGACATATCACCATCTCCAAATCCCTACACTTTAGTCAAAAAGCGAAAGAAAGGGGTTAGCACAATTAAGTACTAAGTATGGAGACCATGCAAGAAAATATGCACAACGGACATTTACAAGAAATGTATGCTTTCATATCCTTTGATAAAACCTTTCCGTTACAAGTATAAGAGACATAATACAAGTCAACATTAACAGATAAGACCATAGCCAACCATACATATACTTAACATAAATCCATATACAACCCATGCTTAACTTTAGAAGGACACATGTCATTTTATTACCATAGGACCTCTACCTAATATAACCTTAAGACACACTTGAGTGAGACAAGAAGTGACCGCCCACACGATCCTCTTCAAGCACACTTAAGTGTTCCCCAAGATTACCTTAGATAAGGACTTTATAGGCAACGTGCATAATCATACCCGATAGATAGCATATTAATGAGATGATATGTATAATGATGCTTACATAAAATAAATCATATTTAGTGGAGCGTAGTACATGTGTGGTGAGTGACCATCAATATAGTATTTCCAAGGCCTACCACCCCCTTGGAGAGGCGAAAGAGGTACAAACCCCTCAATGTGGTTACCCGGGCCTACCACCCCCCGAGCTAGGGACCAAGGTACAAACCCCTCGATATGGTTATACGGGCCTACTACCCCCCGTACTAGGCAACCAAGGTACCAACCCCTCGATATGGTTATACGGGCCTACTACCCCCCGTACTAGGCAACCAATTCCAAAATCCATATAAATCAGCCCACCAACAACATACATATATATCAACCTTCATAATTTGATCATGGAAGCATGAAAACCATAAACATCACATAATAATTCCATTTCATGATAATATGCAAAATAGACCATAATAGGATGTAGTAGTAATTCCATAATTCAAGAGTTCATAAATAATCATAAGGACCCATAAACTTGAAGTAGAAATAGAGGATAAATGGTTGGACTTGTGGAAAGGAAGGTTTCCACAATCAAACCCACATACCTCAACTTGTTCACGAGTATATCAACCTTAGAAATACAATTACATAACTTATTTAACTTCTATTAGCTCAGTAATGATGACGTAAAATAGGATCATCATCATAAGTAAGCCTAGAATGTACAAATACAACTATGCTCCCAAAACAGGGAATCTGGCCAGCCTAGTACCTCATGTTGCATCTTAGATTTGAAAAGGAAAATGGCAGAACTAGACTTTATAACCTTCATGAAAGATGTAGATACATCTCTTAGGGTTGCAAACAAACAAGGATCACCGCAAAATATATTTTGTACAAAAAGATATAGTCAAGACACTAGCCGCTGGTCATGCAGGATTTCAATTCTCGGAATCTGGGCAGAACTTGCCCTATGTTGCGTCCCATATTTCGTATCCATAACAGTTAAATTAGAATTTTACCTAAACATAAAAGTTGTAGGTATACAAGTTAGCTTTCCAAATCATATTTATTCACTGCAAACTAAGTTCTAGAGCAAGAGATATGCCTAAAATACCAAACACTATCCAGCTCAAAAACAGGTTTCGTCACTTACATCCGAAAGGAATGCCATATCCTATCGATTCATATTCAACAAAGCTTCTAATGTATCAAGAAGAAGCACCTAAATCTACCAAGTCAAGACACACATCACATTATAAAGTTCCTTCACATTCCATCATCATCACATATGAACAATAATAGAGGAGACACTTTCAATCACAATACAATAACACTTTAAACAAGATCACCTTGAGATCACATGAACACCTTTATATTCACAACATGATTGCCTTTACTTCATTTGATTCTCATTCAAGTCCTTCACATCCCATTCACATATATGATATCATGTCAACACTTCAATTCCTCATATAATGCCTCCAAGGCCATAAACACAATACATTCAATAAGTAAACACCTCCACCATAAGTGGATCACACATCAATCTATCACAATTCTATATCAATTCTACCTTAACAATGAAGTTAGGTCCACTTACCCTTTTTCCCAAGCCACAATCACCATTCCTCAACTCTCCAACAATTCACAATAGATAAGCATAGATAATAATAGAAGTCAACTATTCAACTCAATCCAAGCATACTTCCATCATCATTCAATCATAAATAATAAACCCACTTCATAAGCCAACTTTAGGAAACTTGCCAAGACATGGGTTCATGGAAATTTCTTTCTTAAAACCATCAATAGACACCATTAATAACGTAAATCATCAAAAAAAATCATTTAATGCAAGAACCCATGCTTAGAATCGAAATTAGGATTTTTGTGTTTTTGGAAGAACTTTGAATCATTTGAATTGAGCTCCTTGAAAGGAAGAATAATCAAGGATAAAGAATCCCCATACCTCTAAGTTGAAAACCCACGAGAATTGAAGAAGAAGGAACTCAAAATCTTCAATCCTAGCTCCAACTTCTTCTTCTTCTTCTTCCCCTCTTCTTCTCTTCTTCACTCAAGGACCCTAACTCTTACTCTTTTAAAATGGAACAAAAATGATCCATAATCAGCCTAACACAATAATATAACCTCAAAAGAAAAGATTTGTGAAAAGACCAAAATGCCCTTAAATTTCCGGACGGACTCCTTGCTCACTGCCCAACTTTCAAAGGGCATAACTCGCTCATACGAACTCGGAATTGAGCAAACTCGGTGGCGTTGGAAAGATCGTTCCAAGGGATTTCCAAAAATAACTGGAACTACTCCTGGATCATCCTGAGCTAGGAGTTATGACTGCTCAAAGTTGGCCAAAAACTCACTGATTTCCCACACTTAACCAAATTTCCAGGTTCTGAACTTTTTCCAAAAGTGACTACTTCCAATTTCAAGCTACTTCATATTCATTTTAAATTGTCGGATGTAACACAATTAAAATGAAATTACATAAAAACCCCTCATAGAACCTCATTATAAAGTCAACACAAAGTCATAGGCTCTTGCTTAACCTATCATTTTCCGAGTCGTTACAGAAAGAGACTCAAGCTAGCATGGATAGAGTAAGAGAGAAACTAACAACCCAACATGAATGCAAACCTCATCATATGCACATAAACATGGAGAATCCTAGCTAAACCATAACATCAAAATCGATTTTTTTTATGAACATGCATACATATGTAAATACAAGAATGACTAAAACACATGAATCCAAAAAAATGAACCATGAGGGACTAAAACCTCAATCTAGAATAAAAGTAGAGGAAAAGAGATGAGGATATCTGGATATCATATCCGCTTCGGCCTCCCAAGTATCACCCTTAAAGAATTGATTCTTCCAAACAACCGTCACATAAGCAACTTCCTTGTTTTTTTAACTTCCGAACTTGTCGATTTAGAATCTCATCTGGAACCCCTTCATAAGAAATTTTTCTTTAAATCCCAAACCTTCTAAAGATACAATGGATGTCGAATCTCCAACACACTTCTTCAACAAAGAGACATAGAATACCAGATGTACCGATGCTAAATCATTAGAAAACTTAATAAGCAGCCTTGCCAATACGCCTCAAAATTATGGGCCCACATGGCAAAGACTAAGCTTCCCTTTCTTTCCTAATATCATTACACCCTTCATGGGTGAAATTTTCAAGTAGACCCAATAATCAACATTGAGTTCAAGCTCTCTTTTTCTAACATCGGCATAAGACTTTTGCTGTCTTTGAGCCATTTACAACCTTTCACGAATGAGTCGAACCTTTTCCATTGACTCATATACCAACTCGAGCCCTATCAAATGGACCTCACCAACTTCAAACCAACAATTAGGATACCTACACCTACTACCATAAAGAGCCTCAAAGGGAGCCATTCTAATACTAGAATGATAGTTATTATTATAAGAAAACTCGAGAGGCAAATGGTCATCCCAATTACCCTTAAAATCAATCATGCAAGCTATTAACATATCTTTTGAGGTTTGATTAATATGCTCAAATTTTCCATCGGTTTGATGGTGGAAAGTCGTGCTAAGTTTCCCTTGGGTACCGAGGCCTTTATGAAATGACTTCGAAAATTGAGATGTGACCTGAGTGTCACGATATGAGATAATAGAAAAGTGCACTCCACGCAACCTTACAATTTCCCTAATATAAAATTTAGTGTATTCTTCCATTGAAAATAAAGTCTTAATGGGAAGAAAGTGAGTCAATTTTGTCATTCGGTCCATAATAATCCAAATCGAACCAAACTAATGACGAGTATGAGGTGAACTCATAATGAAGTCCATATTCAAGTCTTCCCACTTTTAGGGATACTAATGGTTTGAGCCAAGCCACTCGATTTATGATGCTCAACTTTCACTTGTTGACAATCCAGACTTAGCCATAAATTTCGCAATATCCCTCTTCATTTCATTCCACCAATAGGCTTCACACAAATCACGGTACATATTGGTGGCTCTCGGGTGAATAGAATACTGAGAACAATGAGCATTTGTCAAAATTTGATTTCTCAACTCATTTCGGAACACATAACCGACCTTGATATCGAAGGACTCCATCCCCCTCTTTGGAGAAAGCCTCAATGGCCTTTTTGGAAACTGACTTCTTCAACTCAACTAATACCGGATCAATATCTTGCTTAGCCTTCACATTTGATACAAAAGATTAATCGAAACCTTTCAGAATAACCACACCACCTTCATTAGAGTCAACCAACCGAACACCCAATCGATCTAATATATGAACATCACGAACTAACTCCTTGTCATCCTCAACATGAGCAACATTTCTCATTGATAGTCAACTGAGAGCATTCACCACCACATTTCCTGACATGGATGATCTAGGACACTCATGTCGTAATCCTTTAATAACTCAAGCCATCTCTTTTGGGAAAGATTCAAACACTTTTGATTCAACACATATTTCAAGCTTTTGTGATCGGTAAACACATATACATGAATAACATATAAGTAATGCCTCCAAATCTTTAGAGCAAGCACTACCGCCGCTAATTCCAAATCGTGAGTTGGATAATTCTTTTCATGCACCTTCAATTGCCTTGAAGCATAAGTGATAACTTTCCCATGTTGTATCAAAACACAACCCAGACCAATTCGTAAGGCATCACAATAAACCACAAAACCATTCGATCCTTTAGGTAATGCAAAAATTGGGGCCGAAGTGAGTCTATCTTTCAACTCTTAGAAACCCTTCTCACACACTTCCGACCATAGAAATTTCACTTTCTTTTGAGTCAATGTCGTTAAAGGAGAAAAAATAGAGGAAAATCCTTCCACAAAACCTTCTATAGTAACCGGCCAAACTCAAGAAACTCCGCATATCTAAAGCGGATAAGGGTCTAGGTCAATTTTTAACTGTCTCAATTTTCTTAGAATCAACTTGAATACCTTCACTGGAGATAATATGGCCAAGGAAAACAACGGACCTCAACCAAAACTCACACTTTCTAAACTTAGCATACAATTCTCAATCCTTGAGAATTAGTTGCACAATCCTCAAATGCTCAACATGTGCATCCTCATTTTGGGAGTAAATAAAAATATCATCGATAAACACAATCACAAACATATCGAGATATTTCTTGAAGACCCTATTCGTCAAATTCGTGAATGCCGCCGGGGGATTAGTCAAACCAAAAGAAATCACAAAAAACACATAATGACTCTACCGGGTTCAAAAATCCATCTTCAAAATGTCATTTTACTTCACCCTTAATTGGCGATAACCCGACTGAAGGTCACTCTTAGTAAAGTAACTCTCTTCTTAGAGTTTATCAATCAAGTCATCAATCCTTGGAATATGATACTTATTCTTAATGGTAATTTTATTCAATTGTAGATAGTCAATGCACATCCGGAGGGGACCATCCTTCTTTCGAGCAAACAGAAACCAGAGCACCCCATGGAGAGATACTTGGTCTAATTAAACCCTTATCCAACAAATCTTTCAATTGATCTTTTAAATCCTTAAATTCCTTCGGTGCCATACGATAAGAGGAAAAGAAATAGGTTGCGTATCTAGGAGAAGTTCAATATCGAAGTTTATTTTCCTTTCAGAAGGAATACTAGAAAAATCATCGGGAAACACTTCCAAAAACTCATTTACTATCAGAACTAACTCAAGAGTAGGGATTTCAGAATCTATATCCCTAACCCAAACAAGATGATAGATGCAACCCTTAAAAATCATCTTCATAGCCTTTAGGCGAGATATAAAAAGACCCTTAAGAACATAATTTCCCTGTTCTCATAATATAACAGGTTCATTCGGAACCTTGAATGTGATCAATCAGGTCCTAAAATCTATGTAAGAATAACATACATGAAGCCAATCCATCACAAGAATAACATCAAAATCTAGCATATGAAGCTCAACAAGATCAACATGAGTGACTATATGAGAAATGGAAATATGATATTTCCTATAAAATCTTTTACCAACAACAAAATAACCAACAAGAGTAGAGACATGAAAGGGATTAGAAAGGGTTTCGGGACCAACACCAAATCTCATGGACACATAAGGACTAACAAATGATAACTTAGCACTTAGATCAATCAAGGCATACACATCAATATGAAAGACTTTCAACATACCGGTCACAGCATCCGAAGAATCCTCGTGATCCTATCGAGTCTGAAGAGCATAGAATATACTATGATGATCGATGAGCACCCAAACCAGAACCACTGGCTGAGCTTACCTACCATCCTTACCTTTACTAGCTTGCAACAAACAATCCTTCACTTTATGACCACTTTTTCCACAACCAAAGCAACCATCCGTACCGGCTTAACATTTGCCATCGTGTTTTTTACTACACCTAGTGCAAGTAGTTATAGAAAATCCACCACCATTACCTCCTTGAGGTTTATGGTTAGACACCCTATCTTTGTTGAACTTAGAGGTCGGAGCATTAGAAGAACCTTGACCGAAAAACCTTTGCTGGAGTTGAGGACGCCCATGTCCACCAGACCTAGAATGAGAAAAATCACCATCATCGGTCCTTGCCCTCTTGGACTCACTTTCCCTTTTCCTGAGCTTTTCCTCTTCGATTCTTTGGCCATGTATCATCAAACGAGAGATATCCATCTCCTTAACCAACATAGCGGTACGACACTCTTTGACAACCAAACTTGACACAAACTTATTACTCATTCTTGCCCTAGAGTCGGCAACCATAGTTGGATCATACTTAGCCAATTAAGTGAATTCCAAAGCATAATCCTTCACACTCATATTCCCTTGTTAGAGGGTAATGAACTCAAGCACTTTTTCTTCTCTCATTTCAAAAGGAAATCAACTATCAAGAAAAGCTATTTGAATTTCTCCCAATCAAAAGGACTCACGTCAACCCCCCTTTCTTCCTTCCATTGGTTGAACCAAACTTAAGAAACACCCTTGAGTTAGTAAGTGACTAATTCAACCTTCTTCATTGTAGACAATCCCATAATTCCCACTATCTTATACACCTCATCAATGAATTCTTGAGGATCCTCGTCCACTTTTGACCCATGAAACTCTGAATGATTTATCCTAGTGAAATTCCTTATCCTTGTTATTGTCGTACCCACATTTGGGTTAATAGGAACATCAACTTCCCTATTTTATTAGGCCATCATAGCTTGAGCAAACACTTGAAAAGTGGCTTGGGATTTAAAATGAGTCACTTTCTTAGCCAAATGATCGGATAGAACTTGAGGAACCTCAGGCTCAACATTCTCACTCGCATTCCTTCCCACATAAGTTCTTCAAGTGGCCATCTCCTTAAAAGCATCCAGCAAGATTTAGGAGAAGGATCTTTATAGAGATAGACTCTATGGTACGTATTTGAAGTAATAAAAAATTGAAGTTTCCTAAACGCTTTGTAGCCTCCTATTCATAAATGTAGCGCGTTTCACACTAATGAACAAGACTCTACTATAAGAGGTTTTCTAGACATCCTAGGACCTTTTCTAAAACCTTGTGCTCTGAATACCAAGTATTTTATGACCCACAGTACACCCTAGACGTGACATAGTGCATAAGACCCAAAGAGGCCCTACACAATACACTTGACATACATACAACATAACATAATAGAAAAAAGTAGAAAATCTTAGAAAATGAAAGAGTTTGGCGTAAAAATGGAAGTCTGCACGGTCTTGACAAGCCAATCAAATACATCAAAAGACGTAGTCATGACGTAACCCATACACCACATACAACATCCAAAAACTAAATAGAGGAAAACAAATTAAAATGACATTATCCTCGGATCATGAGGACTCACCAAGTCTTCAACAATCAAGCATTCGATTACTAGCCACGATTGGGAAGAGGAGAAGCGCCGACCCTACGTTATGAGACAATGTAGAAACAAGTATGCATTAGTACATGGAATATACTAAGTATGAGGGATATGCATAAGAATGTAAAACATGATCATAAGAAGACAAAGGAAAACATGGTACGCATGACCAAGCTAAAACATAGTAAAAACCTTTAAAGAGGAATCATAATTCATTAATATGGTCAATACATCTTAAAACATCGTAGAAGCTTAGCAAAACCTTTAAAGTAACTTTAGTTTGTTCTGTGAGATATTAGCTTTAACCGGAAAAAGACCATCCAAGCTATAACATGGAATCCGATGTAACTCCCACAACGAGAAGTGAGAATCTACTTTCCAAGGTAGAGCTTAATTTCATGATTCATATGTTATTTATGGATCCACTATCTAGGTCATTTAAGACGATCCTACATGGATACGTACTTTGGAACTAGAGGTTGCTACTAAAGACTATCCTATTTGAACCTCCACCTCAAAATTCTCTCGGTGCTAAGTTAAATCCCAATGGAATATTCGCTTTCACAAACATAACATCATACGTAGAAAAACACAATTAAATTCTTAAATCATCACGGAATAGCTCCTTAAATCATATATCATGCATGTGTGAGAAAACCTTTCACCAACCATGATTCCTTAACATGTGAGGAAACCTTTCACAATTTTATTGATGCTTATTTAAAAAAAAAACCTTTAGATCATAAAATGTCTTTTCATAAATCATGCATAGACTTTCAATAAATCAACATTCATAAAATCATAGCTTTCTTCATAAACTCATATCTTCATAAATTCATAGTCAAAATCATGAATGAAACATGTGTTCATATGAAATCAACTAGAAAACATATAATACTCAAATATTCATAAGAAGAATAAAATCAAATAATTGAATCGTAACAATGAAGGCCAATGGAGAATTTGATGAAATCCTAACCAATTTTGATGAACTTGAATTTGGAGAATTGAGATCTTTTGGGACTTAATGGGTGAATAGAACTCATTGATGAATTCCCACATACCATGATGACAAATCTCAAAATCAAAGGAGGAAAAAGGAGACTTGAAGCTTGAACACTAGTTTTTTTCCTTTAAGCTTGAGAGAATTTAGAGGGGATGAACTTGGATGGAATTTGGAAATTTGAGAGAATGAAAAGGTTTAGGTAGAATTAGGAGTTGAAATGTATTTATAGATCTTAGAATTAGGGTCAAAACAACATTGTATAGGTATTAAATTCATAGGAAAAGATCCAAATACCTTTAAAATTAACTATCACATGACTTCTATGATTTGGACCTAGGTCCATAAGACTTCCTACAACCCGTACTAGTCAAGAACTATAATACCCTATATGTACATAAGGACAATTATGTCTTTTGTTTGAAAAAAATAAGGAAGAAAGAAAAAGTAAGGGATCAGATTATTAAAAATAGAAAAAAATAAAAAATAAAGAGGGCTTTAGCCCATTATACGTACAGGGAAAGGTTTTACCCTTTCAATATTCCCTCACCACTTTGAAAAAAATAGAAAAATAAAACGAACGCTAGCTGCTGCGTTTCTTTTCCAGCGAAGGAGCAAGGAAGAGAATAAAGAGTTGAAGGGTTAGACTGTGAGGGGTGTAGGATGAGAAAGAGGTTTGAGGTAAATCTTTGTTTCCTTGGGGGATGGAAATTTTATTGCTAGAGAATATAGAATTAGATGAATCAGATAGATAAATTAGATGAAGTTATAGCTTATTACTCCAACTGAATTATTCATGGCGTGAACATATATGGTTCATAAAATTGGTGGGAAACCAAGAAGTCCAAAAGGGGTTGGGTATTCTGAATTTGGCATGAAATAGCCTAAATGAAGGAGTTAATACAAAATTGTTATGAATGTGTTTATAGTTTGACCAAAGGAATTCATACGGACCATTCGAGTGATGAGCTTGGTATTTCAACACGAGTACTGTGAGTAGTAATTTTACCATAATTTGTGTTTTATAACTTTCATGATTTATACATGGTTTATAAAGTGAATGATTTACCGAAATGCTCTGAACTTGCATATGAGACAAGTCTTTTACTTGATATGCTATCAAATGAGTTATTTGAGATGAACTCATTTTTCTAAGGCATGTTTATAGATACTTGAGATATGATTATTGTTATCGAAAGAGTATAACATTTACTTGAGAAATAGTATTTTGATATATGTTTTTTATTAAAGTTTTATATACTAAGATTTGATAAGAACTTAAATGTCTTATAACATTTTTAAATGTTTCCATTGATAAATGGGAGTAGACCTTGATGGATCCCGTAGCTAACGGCAGGTTCATTAGACTTGGTGAACCTAGTAGTTACAGACTACCGATAAAGCTCTTGCTAGTGGGAAGATAGAACTATGATACCGTAACCAATATCCCTTGAGTAGGGATCTAGCGATATGAATATTTAACTATTTTATGAGGAGTTCACCATTATTGGCTACTTCTTAAAGAGAAAGTTACACTAATTACATGATTCATCCTTGGAAACCTCCTAGCTATAAGATTGATATGAAAGTATTTTTCTAAGTTTATTTCTAAAAGTTCACATTGATTTTGCTTACATGAAACAAATAAGATTGAATATTGTTACCGTTTCTGAAAGGGCATCGATTTCATCATTTTGATTATTAAACTAGCATGTTTTTTTTACTTTTCCCTAATTAAAATAGTTGTGGTTAAGTATTATTACTCACTGAGCTAGCGTCTGACTCTTTGCTAAATGTTTTTACAAAGAGCTTAGGTGACATTGGAGAAGATCTCATTAATTAGAGAGTGTGGACTGATAGTTACTGGTGAGCCTCACATCTTCGCATGGCAAGAGACATATTGAATTGCTATGATTTTTTTAAAAAAAAAAAAAAACTCTAGAGTCACTCCATTTGTCATTCCTTTTATTTGAGTCATGATTATTCCTTCGTATTGTAGTCCAATGACTAGTTTTGAACTTATTTTGTTGTATTTTGGGATGAATTGGTATTATTGCTTGGCAATTAGATCATCGATGAATATTATGTCTTGGCCTATAGTTCTTATTAGTTGTGTTGTGGATTTCTGAGATAGGGAAAATTCAGGATAAACCTAGAAACCAAGGAAACTCTGTCCGATTTTCTATAGAATTCTGGTAAGGCTTGCTTTGGGATTCTCCCCCTTAGCGCCGGTCATGTTCCTAAATTGGGTCTTGACAAAGTTGGTATCAGAGCTTAGGTTATTCCCTTGACTTATGGAGCATACGTTAGTAGTAGAATCTCAATTATGGTTACGTTGTTGTCCATATCTACAATCGTGATTCTGCAAAGACGTGATAGGATGTGTTTGTCTTTCTGTCTCATTCCTCCTTATGTGTGCGACTCATAAGGTTAACTATATGAATCTAACATTGTTTATCTTTCCATAACACATTTTGAATTTAGTCACCCAATAACAAGAATAGTCCAAAGGTTTGGAGTCTTCAATGGTCACCGTGTAAACATCTATCTCTTCCAATTAAGGGGAGTTTACTGAAGTAGTTGAAAAGGCCAAGAAAGAGGTCATTATGCCACTTTGAGGGATTTTGTGCACATATGTGAAATGTAATATATATCTCGTCTGGAAAGAGCACTACTCTATCACTTTAACAATATGAGAATGTTACTGTTAAGACACGTATGTTCCTGTAATGATTTAGAGATATTAATGGACATAATGAATGGAGTCAGGCACCAAATAGGTCCCAAGACCATCTTCAAGCAACTACAAAGATTCAAACTTTCAAAAAAAGTATGCTTAGGAGTTTCTAAAGATGAAACCTCCTAGATTCGTAGGTTCTAACAACTTAAAAATCCTTAGAGATTTTCGGTAAAGATTCTTGGGGTGAAATACTTAAAACTTTATGAGCTCTAACATGTTCCAACAAGAGTACTGTAAATTTGGCAACGTTCCGACGATGCATGACTAAATACATGACATGATATTATACTAATCGAGATACTAGTAGGGGAACACCAACAAATTAAGGCGATTCCCTAAGTTATTTATGATTTTTTTCCTTCTAGACCGTTAAAAGTGAGTAACTTGATAATAGGCTTAAGAAATTAGTTCAAAAAGATGGATTGAATTGATATATTACTCTAGATTTTTCGATTGACTAGAGTTTTTTAAGATTTACAGATTTGTTGGAAGGTTGGTTAGCCCCTTTAAAAACCTTTTATATGAAGACATTAGCGTACTTTGAGGTAGTTGACATTGCTAAAATGATTGGAAATATATAACGTGATTAGTGAACGATCAAACATTCATTCAAAAGACCAAAACTAAGAACCTGCTATGGGAATCTTACTAAAGAGTTCAAAATTATGAATTTTACTGGTTCCTACTCCCGTGGGATATTTTTCTTTTGTTGGAATTTTACTAAAGAGTTGAAAATTATGAATCTTTCAGTGCCAATGTTTAAATTATATCCAAGTCTATTCTCATAGCTATAATGAACACAAGGATCATCTCTGGATGGTATATCAAAAATGACAAGAATATCAACTTTATGTCGAGTTTTGTAATTGTAAATTAGTGTATCAACGAATTGAAATTATTAGGTGTACTGAAAAGATAGAATCACTTGACATTGTACTATAAATGTTTGGTGGAGTAGTTCTAAAGAATTGTTGCGTTACTGACCAAGTTATAAAAAAGAAAAGAAACAAATTTCAGTAGATGTTGGAATGTGAGTAGAGCTTTATAAGCTCAAGACATATTGACCATTATACCAGTGATAGTGCTATTCTTAGCATTGGAGCATTCATGGTGCTTTGTGATGCTTTAAGGATGGAATTAGAATCTGTTATTATATAAAATGGTCGTGTAATAGCTTATGTTTTGAGGAAACTAAATTGGTAGGAGTAGAACTATTCCACTCATAATTTGAAGATAATGGTAGAGGTTTAGATGTGCTATTTATACCATGAAACCGATGAGATTTTTATAGACTACAAGAGCTTTGTATTTATGTTCAAGTAGAAAGATTTGATTCTTCAATCTACACCACCAGAGGAAACTACTCGATGACTGTTAAATTCACTATTCAGTGTCATCTGGAAAATGACCACGTTAAGGCAGATGCATTGAGAGGCAAATCCATGAGCTAATTGACATATAACTCTTGCAAATATACTTTTCACCTAAGATATGCATACACTCGAGGATATGGGTATCAAATTAGTGTGAGAAACTCAAAGATATTGTTAGCTTTTGTTCAGGCTAAGTCTTTATTGGTAGAACCCATTGAGGTCACCTAATACAAGGATGGAAATTTTGTGAATACTGAATAATGTTCTTGTGAGTAAAGACAAGAATATGAGTATTAACAATATGTTGCTTTTGGAGTAAGTGGTTGATTGTGATAATCGAACATAGATGGTGAGAGAGAGATTATTCTTGCGGAACCCATAACTTTAAATACATTGTAGATTCTGGATCCACTAAGGCATATCATTACCTAAAGTGATTGTAATGGTGAGAATATATAAACAAATATATTGCTTACTTTACTTCTAGTTGGTTGGCCTGTGAACTTGTTAAAGATTTGTATAAGCAACATACAAGACTATTACTGTAGTTTGAGGTTCAGGAGGTAAATTGGAAAGAGCTACTATTGGTTTTATGACCGGGTTATAAGCACAAACACTTAGGGCTCGTTTGGTGTGAGGTATAATAACAAATAGTCCCGGGATTAAATTATAGTACCGCTTATTTTGTTGTTTGGTTGGCAAGTTCGGGATAACTTATCCCGGGATTAATAATTAGTACCGGGATAAGTTATCCCTCTCCTTGGGTGGTATAGTAATCCCGGGATAACTTATCCCGGGATAAAATAGGTAAATGACAAAAATGTCTCTTTCAACCCTTTGTTATATCACTTTTTACATTAATGAAGGGCATTTTTGTAAACAAATAAATTGTTCTTAAAATTTATTATTTTGAATACAACAAACCAAACACTCAATAAAAAATAATCCCAACACAACTTATCCCATCATAACTAATCCCAACATAACTTATCCCAACATAACTTATCCCATCATAACTCATTTTCAAACCAAACGACCCCTTAGAGGTTATGACCCTATGTGGGTATTTGTAGATCGAATTACAAAGTCAACACACTTCTTGCTGTTCAAAACTAGATAAATGGAGAAACATCTGCAGAAATTTACATGACCAAAATTATTTGACTCCATGAGTTTCAGTGTCCATCATAATTGACAGAGTATTACTGTTTGCTTCCTGTTGTTGTGAATTTTTCCATGAAATATTGGGTACATAAATAGATTTTATCACTACATTTGATTCGTAAACAAACGGGCAGTCTGAGCGTACTGTACAAATATTAGAGGGTGTGTTATGAGCTTGTATTCTTGATTTTAAGTGTAGTTGGGATATTTACTTACCAATAGCCGATGTTGCGTACAATAATAACTTTTAGTCAAGCTTTTAGAGGTCTCTATAAGAAGCCTAGTATGCTAGAAGATGTCATTCTCCATCAAATGGTTCAAAGTTGACGTGGCAAATATATTTAAATTTGGGACTACCTAAACTTGTTAGAGGAAGCTAGGGACAAGGTTCAATTAATCAGACAAAAGTTGCTCACAATTCAAGTAGGTGAAGTCTTATACATATAAGAGGAAATGGAATTTAGAATGCATAGTTGGGGACCAAATCTTCCTAAGAGTCCCTTAGCAAATGAAGTGAAGTGATTCGGAGAAAAAAAGAGAGGAGGAAAATTGAGCTCAAAATTTATAAGATCATATAAAAACTTCTTGGCCCTATGAGAGTGGTGTTGTGTCATTTAGCATTTCCTTTTGTGATGTATTTTACTTGCCCAGTATGTCGTGTGTGCTAAGAAAATGTATGTCAGACTCTTCTCATGTGCTTGAAGCACAAACTATACAACTTGAGGAGAAGTGGACTTATGCCGAAGAACCAGTGGCTACTATTGACAAACAAGTAAAAAAGGTTAGGATCAAAATTTATCCGTAAAAGTCTTGTAGAAAAACCACACAATTAAAGAAGTTACTTGAGAGTTGGAAAATGATATGCGAGTCAAGTATCCTCTCTTGTTTCAGCCTACAGGTACAAACTTGTTTAATTCGGGGACAAAATTTCTGAAGGTGGGTAGAATGTAATACCCTATATGTACAATTTAACTTGAAAAGAAAAAAAGTGGAGTAGAAGTTAAGATTCTATTGAATTGAGTAAGATCCTTTTGAATAGAAGATGCCCATGAAAAAGAATTTTTTAGAGGAAGATCAAAAATATGCGGATTTCCCTATTGATTAACCTCTGAAGCGGAAGAGAAGAGAAAGCGGTAAAAATAAGGACAATTATGTCTTTTCTTTGAAAAAAAAGAAAGAAAGAAAGAGTAAGGGACTAGATTATTAGGAATAGAAAAAAAATTAAAAGAAAGAGGGCTTTTGCCCATTATACTTACAGGGGAAGGGTTTTACCCTTTCAATATTCCTTCACCACTTTGAAAAAGTAAGAAAAAGGAAACGAACACTAGGGGTGTGTTTGGTATGAAGGAAAACATGTTTTCCAATTTTCTCATGTTTGGTTGGGTTAAATGTTTTGGAAAATGTTTTCCAAATCAACTCATTTTCCTCAAATTTAAGGAAAATGACTTCCCTTCAAAACTTAAGGAAAACATTTTCCAAAATTCTCTTCCAACTTCAAACTATAATTACTTTTTTTTTGAAAAAATCAATTTATTTTATCCCTACCCTCAAACCAGCCCCCCCCCCCCCCCAAAAAAAAATAATAATTTAAAGCTTGTTTTTAAATTCAATTTTTTTACCCACCCTCATCCCTACCCCTACCCCCACCCCCTCCCAAAAAAATATTAAAAATTATTTTTAAAATATATTTCTAATTTCAATTTTTTATTTTTTACCCCCACCCACTACCCTCGCCCCCCCTATCAATTTTTAATTGTTTTTAAAAAATATTTTCAACTTCAACTTTTTATTTTTTCATCCCGATCCTCGATCACCCACGCCCCCTCCCCGGCCTGCCCCCGTCCCCCCAAAAAAAAGAAATTGAGTTTGTTTTTAAAAAATATTTCAATTTCAAAATTTTATTTTTTCACCCCTACACTCGATCCCCCCCAACCCACCCACGCCCTACTCACCACCCCTACCCCAAAAAAAATAATTTAAGTT
This sequence comes from Solanum verrucosum, assembly GCF_900185275.1. Taxonomy (NCBI): domain Eukaryota; kingdom Viridiplantae; phylum Streptophyta; class Magnoliopsida; order Solanales; family Solanaceae; genus Solanum; species Solanum verrucosum. The sequence continues at coordinate 382,700 of NW_026020470.1, forward strand.
TGTTTTTAAAAAATATTTTCAATTTCAAAATTTCATTTTTTCACCCTACCTTGACCCCCCCCTCACACACCTCCTACCCAGCCCCCCACCCACCCCACCCCTACCAGCCCCCCCCCCCCCCCAAAAAAAAATAAAATTTAAGTTTGTTTTTAAAAAGTATTTTCAACTTCAAAATTTCATTTTTTCACCCTACCCTTGACCCTCCTTTTCAACTTCAAAATTTTATTTTTTCACCCCAATCCTCGACCCCCCTCCCACCCACCCCCTACCAGCTCCCACCACCAAAAAAAATTTAAGTTTGTTTTTAAAAAATATTTTCAACTTCAAAATTTCAATTTTTCACCCCTACCCTCAATCCACCCCCTACCACCCCCCCACTCCCACCCCCAAAAAAAAATTTAAGTTTGTTTTTAAAAAATATTTTCAATTTCAAAAGTTATTTTCTACCCTAGTAAAAATAAAAGATATTTCTCAAAAGAAAAAAATTCATTCATAAATCAAACACTAAAAATATTTTCCGAAAAATATTTTCTACTCACCAACCAAACATGAGAAAATAAGTCAAAAATCAACTTGTTTTTCAAGAAAACATTTTCTAGAAAAACATTTTCCATGGAAAACATTTTCCTTCATACCAAACACACCCTAGATGTTGCATTTCTTTTCCATCGAAGGAGAAAGGACGAGAAGAAAGAGTTGAAGGGTGGGACTATGAGGGGCATAGGAGGAGAAAGAGGTATGAGGTAAATCTTTGTTTTCTTTCTTCTTCAACAGGTCTTCTAAGACTCCTAGTCTAGGTAGTTTACTTTGGGGGATGGAAATTTTATTACTACAGATATATAATTAGATGAATAGGATGGATAAATTAGATGAAGGTAATAGCTTATTGCTCCAATTGAATTACTCATTGCTTGAATATGTATGGTTCATCAAGTTGGTGGGCAATCAAGAAGTCCAAATGGGGTTGGGTATTCTGAATTTAGCATGAAATAGCCTAAATGAAGGAGTTAACACAAAATTGTTATAAATGTGTTTATAGTTTGACCAAACAAATTCATACGGACCATTCGAGTGACGAGCTTGGTATGTCAAGATGAGTACTGTGAGTAGTAATCTTGCCATAATTTATGTTTTATAACATTCATGATTTATACATGGTTTATAATGTGAATGATTTACTGAAATGATTTGAACTTGCATATGGTACAAGTCTTTTATTTGATATGATACCGAAATAGTTATTTGAGATGAACTCATTTTTATAAGGCATGTTTATTGGTACTTGAGATATGATTACCGTTATCAAAAGAGTTTAACATTTACTTGAGAAATACTATTTTGACGTATGTTTTTTATTATAGTTTTATATACTATGATTTGATAAGAACTTAAATGTCTTATAACATTTTGAAATGTTTTTATTGTTTACAAAGAAAAGTATAAATGAGAGTAGACCTTGATGGATCCCGTAGCTAACGATAGGTTCGTTAGATCTAGTGCACCTTGTAGTTACAGATTACTGATAAAGCCCTTGCTAATGGAAATGTAGAACTAGCATATTGTTACCGATATCCCTCGAGTAGGGATCTACCAATATGAATATTTAACTCCTTTATGAGGAGTTCACAGTCATTGGTTACTTCTTAAAGATAAGGCCACAATGATTACATGATTCATCCTTAGAAACCTCCCAAATATAAGATTGATATTAAAGTGTTTTCTAAGTTTATTTCTAAAAGTTCACATTGATTTTGCTTACAGGAGACAAATAAGATTAAATATTGTTACCGTTTCTGAAAGGGCATTGATTTCATCATTTTGATTATTATACTAGCATGTTTTCTGACTTGTTCCCTCAATAAAATGGTTGTGGTTAAGTATTATTACTCATTGAGCTAGTGTCTCACTCCTCACTAAATGGTTTTACAGAGAACTTAGGTGACATTAGAGAAGATCTCATTAATTAGAGAGTGTGGATTGATAATATCTGGTGAGCCTCGCATTGCTTCGCGTGGCAGACATATTGAATTGCTATGATTTATTTTATTTTTTAAAAACTCTTAGAGTTGCTCCATTTGTCATTTCTTTTATTTGAGTCATGATTATTCCTTCGTATTGTAGTCCAATGACTAGTTTTGAACTTCTTTTTTCGTATTTTGGAGATGAATTAGTATTATTGCGTGGAAATTAGATCATCAATGGATATTATATCTTGGCTTATAGTTGATATTAGTTGTGTTGTGGATTGAGACAGGAAAAATTTAGGATATGCCTAGAAACAAAAGAAATTTTGTCCGATTTTCTGTAGAATTCTAGTAAGGCTTAATTTGGGATTCTCCCCCTTAGCGCCGGTCACGTTCCTAAATTGGGTCGTGATAACCACCGATTTTCAGTGAATATCATGCTTAATTGTTTGCTTGATTTGGCAATGAAGATCAATGATTGAAGGTCAAAAGTATCTTATAGTGTCGAAATGACATTACATTGTGGATGTTGGTTTCATAAACACCAATAGTGGAATAATAATTATATGGAAGTACTAACTTGATAAATAAATTGATGCCAAACACTAGTGTTGAAAATTGGATTTAGGTAGTTACGTTGTATGTGTAAATAATTGTTTTATTTTTTGCGTTTCCAAGACAATACACACTACTCGCTTTTGAATTCAATTAATCCTCATTTGCGGTGAGAACTATACTTCGGGGGTAAATTGTTCTCTATGAAAAATGATTTAATTCATAATGCTCGAATATATCTGTTTAACATTAGAGAAAAATTTACCATCATTATAATTTTATGAGTAGATAATTGTTATTATTATTCATGTTCCAATAATATATTGAGGTGAAATATTTCATTCAAAAAGCTCTGATAGGATTCACCAATTTCACTTTCTGATTAAAGTTGACGTGGCTAAATTTTGTTGGGAATATATACTATTAACCATGTGTATAGATACAATATTTATTATAGAATAATTATTTATTCATTTTTAATAGATCATATATTCATTTATGGTGTCGATTTTTTTTTGAAACATGTAACTTTGTATATTACTACAACAATACATAGCTAGTACTGAGCCATATTTACAATGAGATCATCAAATCCAGCTATCTGATCCTAAATTGAGTCTAGTACATCAATTAGGGAGATAGTGTCAGTGGAGTATAATTGATTACACCAAAAACACAGTAGCAACAAGCAATTAAGCTTGACTTTTTCCATACTATTTTCTGTACTATCACAACATCTGGAATTCCTCTCCTTCCATATTACCCACCAAATGCTAGTAGAGACAATTCTCCATCTCTCTCTGCTCTTAAACTGCATTCCAGCTTCTTCCCAACTTTGAATGGTTTCAGTGATCTTGCTTGGCATGACCCATGAAACGCCCTTGAGATTTAGGAATAGTCTCCAGAGTTGGCTAGTTACTCTACAGTGTAAAAAAAGATGGTTAACTGTCTCAACAGTTTCCCCATAAAATAGGCACCTTGAGCACAATGGAATCCTTCTCTTCATTAGGTTGTCTTGGGTCAAAATTGCTTCCTTGACCAATAACCACACAAAACATGACACTTTGAGGGGTATTTTGGATTTCCATATTCCTTTCCAAGGCCAGTTACTTGTCAACTGGTAGGAGTTGTTCAACCAGTTATAAGCACAATTCACCTTGAAAATACCTTTTTTGTTGCCCTTCCACCATAAAGTATCCTGACAACCTTCCAATCCATTGAGTGGACCAATGGTGTTGTAAAAATCAGTAACTCTCTGCATCTCCCAATCATTTAAGTGTTTTCTAAAAATGAAGTTCCACCCTTGGAGAGACCAGTGATCACCTATGGACTTGTGTTGGTGTGACACTAAGGTACTAATATCTGGAAACAAATTTTCTAGCCTGCCAGCCTTATGCCATACATCCATCCAGAAGTCAGTTCTTTCCCCATTTGCCACTTTGATCCTTGTATTTTTTTTGAAATCATCCCACAAGGATCTAATGGACCTCCATACACTTCCTCCATAAGGTGTAGTAACAGTTTTGGTCATTCATCAATCTTGCCCTTCATACTTTGGTCATTCAGCAATCTTGCCCTTCATACTTTGCACTAATGACTTCCTTCCAGTAGGATTGATTTTCATTGCAAAACCTCCACGGCCATTTCATTCTGAGAGCCTTGTTCTGATTTTTCAAGTTCTTAATACCCAATCTCCCTTGTCTTTTACCCACTGTTACAACATCCCATTTGACTAGGTTATAACTCTTTTTCTCACTATTTCCCTGCCACAAAAACTTTCTTATGATTTTGTCCAATCTGTCAATGACTATCTGAGGAATTGGAAACACTGACATCATATAAGTTGGGAGGGAATCAAGGACCGAATTTATCAAAGTAAGTCTCCCACCTCTGGACAGATATTGTGATTTCCACCTTGCTAACTTCATCTCACACTTTTCTACCACCTTGTTCCAGATCTCATAAGACTGAGAACTAGCTCCCAGAGGCATCCCTAAATATGTTGTTGGCAAAACACCTATTTCCCCACCCAATATTGCATTTAGATACTCCATGTTTTGCACTTCATTAATAGGGTACATATAGCTTTTCCTCCAATTGATGTTTATAGTCGATGATTTAGTGTATAGAGTTTTAGCTCATACACTAAATCATCAGTTCTTATAAGTATACATTTTTTTTTTTCACAATCTAAGATGGGAATTGGAAATGTCATCAGTACGATTGTAGCACAAGATTATATGTAGTTTATCTTGATTATGGGAATGGTATAGTTTCAACTTCTTGTGCTAGTGTATTTTGTATGTAATGAATGGGACCAAGTAGAGATAGTTGCTTTAGACTGACAAACAAAATCATCTCCTCTAAACTATTAATTGTACTTATATTCTTAATCTTGATTTAACTATTATGATCTGTATATGTTAATTATCATTTTGATTTATTAAAAAGTGAGATTCTAAGATAGGTCAATATGTCTGGTAGATTTGATGATGATAATGCATATTGGTGAAAGAATAAGTTAGTTGATGGAATCCATGTCTCGATATAGAGATTGATGATATGTCTTTTTGAGAAGCTTATAAGTTTTCATCGTGTCAAACTTTACAAGTGGATTTATGAATCCGACACATGAAATAAGTTAAGCAGTGCTCTAAAGGAAATTGATCATTGAATTAAATTCGTCAGTATTTTAATTAATTGATTAGTAAATGTAATCTTAACATGGAGAACTACATATGTGTTTAATAGAGAATTTCGAAATATAAATAGAGGAGTGCAATTACGAATTTCTAGTGGAATGATTTGTAAGTTGTTATGGTAAGAATAATTCAAATTAATTAATTGAAATTATTTCCATTATAGGAAGACATAGTAATTAATTTCGTGGTCCTTATTATGCCCACATTTGACTAGAACTAAGAATCTATTCTAAGGGGAAAAGGGAGAAGTATGTGTTTTCTCTATTCTAAGGAAAGGGAGAAGTACATGACTTTTTCTATTCGAAGGTGTAACACTCCGGGAAATTTTTGAGCTAAGACTCAAACCATTCTTCGCTGTGAGTAAGATTTTACCGAGAAATTTAAATTTTCTTAAGTGTTAAGGTCACTAGATGTAGCATCTTGAGTTCTAAAAAGAACTAAAAGAGAATCCATTCAAGTCATTCGTAAGTTTTTTTAAGTTTTGGGTCAACTTCAAACGACCGTAACTTTTAGCACATTATGAGTTAAGTGAACCATAAAATACCTTGTCCGACCCTTCCACCTTGTTCACTATACAAAAAAGCATATCCTTGGTCCGAAAGCTTTCAGGATCAGCCTTGGTTCCTTAGGCTTTTGACGTTCATGAGGAGGCACATACCAATCTTTGTCCCCATCTCTAAATATCCTTGCATCACTCTAAAGTCTTCATTGCTGCATATCAACATATTAACATTAGTTATGAGCGTAAAGCAGGCATTGAAGACACTAAATCCTTGAATAATAAATCCTAAATAAGTCAAAATCCTCAACTCATCTGATCTTCTTAAACCTCAAGATGGGATGAGTCAACATCGAGGTGCCAAATGACTCCGCCAATAGGAGCTCTTGGAAGTCATCAGCATGTTATCCCCGATGAACCTTTGATCCATTGAGTGAGAGTCCTTCCACACGGGAGTCCCGAATTATTGGTTGATATGGTCCGAGTCAATTCGTATTCACACATTCAAGATTAATTGTGACTTAATTAAGAATTAAATTGGTTTTTTAGAAGGAAAAAAGAGTAATGATAATATTACTAGATCTATTTACATTTTAATTTGAGGTTTAACATTTTTTCCATAATGAATGTTAACATTATAAGATTAGTTAATCTTTTTCACATTTTTCTTTGATGTTTAATATTTTTTCCTATAACAAATTGAGGTTGATCTGATCCGAGTACATACACATATATAAGACATTGTACTAGAAAGTTAAAGTTCTTCTGTGTGCTTAGAATACTTGCTTCTTACACCACCTTTTTTCTTCTTCTCATTTTCTCTATTGTTTTTGTGTTATTTTGTAGGAGATTTAAAGCTTTGAAAAAGATGGAGTCGAGCATGAAGCGCATGAGATTTGTTGTTGAAGATGAAAAAGAAAAAAAGGTTTGCTCCTTGTAACAATCTGAGATAAAATGTTATTCCACGTTTAATTACACATATAAGTAATTATCGATATAAATTTTGAAATAAAATGGTGGGATTTGCTATCAAAACCAAGATTTGAAGTATAGGATTCAACCCTAACTCATATGATTATTTGGAATCGAAATTAATTATTTAGTAAAACATTTAACTCATATATACAAAGTCGAAGGTAAAGTTATGAGGTATATGTTCAAATAAATCTATAACTGATGCTCTACATCCACCTTTGGCGGATTTAGGATTTTAGGAATATGAGTTCTAGTTTGGAATCTACCACAATCCCATTTAATCTATTCATATGTAGGGTTTGAGTGAAAGCTATAGGAGTTCAATCCGAATCCTTTGAACATGCAAACCGAATATACAATTGCATTGTTGACTACATGAGTTTTACCTTAAAAAATTGCATTCTCTGTACTTTTGGTCTGTGCTTTAGAATGTTTTCGTTTTCTGGTGTTTATGATTGTAAATACAGTTTAAATAATGTTCTTGTGCTGAAACTGAATTCATTGAACTATAGAATATTTGCAACAATACATGTTGACAGTTGATTAAACCGTTATGGACCATAATTTGTTTTTGTTTATCCTCTTTCATATGACTATAGACGTGAAGGTCATTAAAACAGTCACTATAACAGTTAAAGAATCAGATAGTATCAGATATGTGAAATCTTTATTACATGATGAGGAGGGAATACCAGAATGTCTTCAACTGCTATTTTCAAAAGATGTTCGCCTAACAAACGACGAACAAAAGCTAATGGATTGTGGCATTATAGAAAACTCCACCCTTCATGCTTATATCGACAATTCATTCCCGAAGGTATTTTTTGTGAAGAGAGGCTAATTGTGCAATTACAGTTTATTCAAGGACTTTCGATACTATCCAGGATGTCAAATAAAGGATTTGGGTCAAACAAGGAGTAAACTCAAAGCAATTTTCTCTTATTCATAATCGGAAGTTTCTTGAAGATGACAAAATCTTAGGTTTTTACAAATCCATAGTGGATGAACACTTCATATGGTTTCCAATCCAAGAGACAAGTTGCTTATTTCTATGGTAATGCCAACTGATGAAATTGTTAAAATAGAATTCAAGGCTGCATTAATTATTCGCGACATTAAAACAATCATCATATTACTATATAAGAAGAGTGAATAAATTCACTCCTCTTTCGACACGTGGCACCAAAAAAAAGGAGAGGGTTGAACATAAATGTGAATGTGAGGGTATTTTGGGTATTTAAAAATACCCTCACATTCACACTTATCTACTAAAAAAATATTACTATATAATATATATAATGTATAATATAAGTACTAGATAAGTGTGAAAGTGAGGGTATTTTGGGTATTTAAAAATACCCTCACATTCACACTTATCTACTAAAAATATATATATATAAGTAGTAGATTTAAATATATTTAAAAATAATATAAGTAATACTATACTTAGTATGCTTAAAAATAGTAAAAACTACATAAAAAGTACTACATATCATATTACAATAATTAACAATTATTTGACACTTTCAATTCTATCAATGCCATATAAATTAGGATAAAAAAGGTAACATTTATATTCAAAAATAATATAAGTAATACTATACATTACAATAATTAATAGCTTAAATATTTAAAAGTTATATAAAAAATTTAATTGACTCTCTAAATTCTATTGCTACCACATAAAATGGATTATATGATAAACATATATTGTTTGAAATTGACGAAAAATAAACTATAAATTACAATAATTAACAAAAAAAATTGTCGGCTCCAAAAAATCTATCAATTAAGAACATATATTGTTTCAAATTGACGAAAAAGAAACTATAAATTACAATAATTAACAAAAAAAATCTCTCGACTCCAAAAAATCTATCAATTAATGCCACATAAATTGGGACATGGAAAATAACATATATTCTTTAAAAATTAAGTTCAAAATGTACTATAAAATACAATAATTAACAACTTAATATAGTAAAGAGACATATAAAAAATGGTTAATATTTGAAATTTTGCATGTGCCACATAAATTAGAACAAAGAGAGTAATAAATATTATTTTCAAAATTCTGTAAAAAAAAAGGTACTACAAATCACAATAGCTAACAATTTAAAATATTTTTAGAATCATATAAAAATTTCAATAACTTCTCAAATTTCATAATATATGACATAAGAAGAGGGAATAACCAATATATTTATAAAAAGAAATGACATATAAAATGAAATGGACAGAGTATTAGTTTTTGAAAATGGAAAAGGACAAAACACATATAAAATTAAAAGACATATAAAAAAATTTGGTTTAACTCTCAAACATAAAAAGTAACATATGTTATTAAAAACTTTAATAAAAAGTACTATAATTTACAATAAATAATAACTTAAAATATCTACAAGACAACAAAAAAAAGACTAATTTTTGTACTGCTTGTGTCACATAAATTAGGATTGGGATAATTTTAAAATTTTAATTTTGGTTATACATTATAAAATAGCTGAAAAATTGAATGATATAATTTTTTTAAAAATAACCGAATGAATCATCCTATCGATAACCCTAATGTTACTTCTACTCTGTTTATTTTTACTTAAATTTAGAAAGATATGTTTCATTCCTACCCTCAATCTTATCGGTACATTTATTTGCTATTTGAAATTGAAATTAAAAAGACAAATGACAAATAAGTTTTTATATTAGCTCACTTATGAGCAAAATATATTACAACAATCTTTACTAATTTTATAACAATACATAAACTATACTCTCTCCGTCCCATATTAGATGGGCACTTCCAACTTTACACGGTGATTAAGAAATCATTAATACATTGGAAGACTTCACCATTTTACCCTTTGTTTATATCAATGCACATTGAAATGAGTTACAAAAAATACACATACAATATAGGAATGGTCATATTAATTGTAGGGTAAAATGGAAAAGAATTAATTAATTCTATCCTAATTTAATAAGTGCTCAAATAATATGAAAAAGTTTTTTTAAGTAAAATTCTCATCTAATATGGGACGGAAAGAGTAACAATATAACTTTATTAATGTTGGGCCCGGGCAGCGCCCGGGCTTTCTTTACTAGTATTATTATAAGTGGGAACATCACAAATTAAAAGTTCAAATACCAAAATACCCTTGTAAAATTAAATGACTCTATTACCATTATTAAGGTAAAAATATATATCAGATTTTCCCACTTTTAGTTATCTTTTTTCACTATTTCTTTTCATTTTATTTAATAAGAAGTCCAAAAGTCTGTGTAATGGGTAATATCTTATAAACAGAAGTTCAAAGATCACCATTGATCTTACAATCGTTTCTAAGCACAAATGGTGAGTCTTATTTTGAGTTTGAGCTTCTTTTTCATTTCCTCTGTTAATGTTTTGTTCAATTCTTTGAGCTTTGTTCTTAAAATTTCTCTATTAAGAGCTTGTCTTCTTTTTTAAAAAAACTTTTCATAAGACTTTTAGGTATTTACAAATGTATATTCAGTTTTGATATGAAATTGTTGGAAAATATAGGTACAACAAACAGAGTTTAGAGGCTATTTGAAGGAATTGCTTTTCCGATCGTATGAAGGGATTGTTGTACACAAGTGCAAATAAGATTAGATTTGTTGTGCACATGAAATACTTTTTTTTTATATCAAATTGAAGATAACATGAGGTAAAAAAATTTCATAGTCTGTATTGAAATATTTATGAATATTTTATTTCTCCAAATATTTTTTATTTGTGTAAAAAAATGTGATGAACATATCTTTTGATATCTATATTTCTTGTTTAACAATGATGATTTAATTTTGACGTCGAGCAGGGTTGTTGTATATGGATACTGTGAAGTTCATGATTATTATGATCACACTAGTATACGTGCCCGCGCGTTGCGCGAATGATTTAAAATGTAATAATTTTATAATTAAAAATAACTAATAAAATGTATAATGCACTTAAATAATATATTTAATTTATTGTAATAACAATATAATAATACAAATCATTAACTTGTGTATTTGAGCAATATTAAATTAATATCATTAGTACACTTGTGTATATATATAAAAAATTTATTCTTTTTATGTAGTTTGAATAAAAAAATTATGTTAATAATTTATCAATTCTAACCTTCCATATGAAATATTTGATATCATAAGACTAAATAACATGTTGAAACATTTTATATATGTTTATTCAAATTTAAAAGATTCAAAATATTATTTATTGTATTAATTTGTGTAAAATATAATATAAAATTAAAAATAATCTTAATTAGTACAATCACTATATTAGATTTAATCAATGTATGTAGATGATATATTAAATTTTAATTTGAATTGTATCAGAAAACGTATGGATATAAATGAAAGGATGTTTATTTGAATTTTATCCGATAAAGCTTATTATATGTAATTATAGTTATCTTTGAATTCAAATTTAAAAAGGTAAAAATTGAAAATTAAAAGCTTATCGTATATTTTAAAATCGCTATTTTCAACTTAATTTAATGTTGTTATATAATATTGGGAATAGTCTTAAATTTGCTAAATGACTTATAATAGTGATATTGTTCAAGATAGAATTTAACGCTAGCTAGATCATAAATATTATGTATCTTAAATTCAAAAGTTTAAATTTTATTTCTCATAAAATTATTTTCCAATTTTGAAATTTGATTGTCCTTTAAAAGTAATATTATGAAAACATAACTTAATACCTTCTATGTTTATGATGGTGATAAATACTATCATTTTAATAATTTTTGCTATGACGATTCCTTAGTTATCTTGTGCTAAGGTTGAAAATCTGTAAAAATAAATAAATAATAATAATAATAATAATAATAAACAGAGAAGACATTTAATTATGTTTATCATAACATTATACTTGGATTATTATTATTAGTTATATTTTTTAGATTATAGGTTATATCTTATTAAAAAAATATTTATTTTAAAATGCAAATAAAAAAATCTGAAATAAAATTTAAAATATTAAATAATATTTAAATGATAAATTTTAAAAGAAACTTCCATACGTGGGGTTTTTTAAATAAATAATTTTAATTTAAACGTTTTTCAATTTGGTTAGAAGTGGGAGTGTAATGGGAAGTTTAAAAACATCCTAGTTAGTTGGATAATTATTACTATTTTTTTCAAAATAAGATTAAAACGACATATTTAGTTGGTTGTTTTTTTTAAAAAATTTAATACATTAATATATTATTATTATTATTATTATTATTATTATTATTATTATTATTATTATTATTATTATTATTATTATTATTGTTATCATTATTATTAGTTCGTTTTTTTTTTACGTATACGTAAAGATAGAACATATAGATTATTGGTTATATTATTAGTTCAATTATATATATAAAAGTAAAGATAGAACATAGATTATGTTTTATAAGAAAAAAACTGATATAAAAGTTAAAATATTCAATAATATTTAAATAATTAAATGATAAATTTTAAAAGAAACTTCCATACCTAGTTTTTTTAAATAAATAATCTAAATAATATTAATAAAAAGTTTTTCAATTTGTTTAGAAGTAGGATAAAACATAGAGATTATATGCTGTATTTTCCTTAAAAAAATATTTATTTTAAAATACAAATAACAAAAAAAAAATTGATATAAAACTTCAAAATATTAAATATTATTTAAATGATGAATTTTAAAAGAAACTTATATATGTAGGTTTATAATATGAGGAAATATAATTAGTTTTAATAATTTAAATTAAGATATTTCTAAGGATAATACTTGATAGTTTCATAAAATTAGATAATGCTTGATAGTTCTATAAAATAATTAGGCTCAAAAACTAAATTTTAGATGCAAAACTTTCGTGTGTTTTTTATTTTTATATTTTCAAAGTTAAAATTTTTTATTTTAAACTTGAAAACCAAAAAAATTAGCATTTCTATTTTGAAATTTAATTTAAGTATTTTTGTTTTGTTTTTTAATATTTTTTTAGGATTCGAAATTTTATAATAGTTACTACTGTGTAAGTTTACACATATACATAAATTTTAAACTAATCCCACTAATTTTGAAATAATTAACTACCAATACACCTTTTTTTTTTCAAAGATAATTTTATTATTTTTAAAAAATACTGCTTTTTTCTGGATATGACATATATAAATTTTAATCCTAAAAGTTACAGAAATATCTTGTATAACGTAAATCATCTCGTTGTAGGCATCCCCGTTTTGATAGTCTAAACTTGTATTATCTAAAAAGTCGAAATAAAATATAAGTATTATTGTTTTAAGCAATCATAAATAATATATACATAAAATTATATAGTTAAAATCCGGAAACAACTTTACATCAATAAATAGTAGAAACTCTTTATAAGAATAAATACTATTAAGGAAGAACCATGTTCCAATAATACGGCTTTAATCTTTCTGTTTCATTGCAAAATTCTTTTGCAACATTTCCTGCGGCATTCCTAGACATTGGCTTGCATACAAATTATATTGATAAAATTAATATTATATAGATTATTGATTTTACATATCTTTAATCTAAGAAAAAACAATTTCATAAGAAAACCTAAAGAAAAAGAAAGAAATAGAAAAGCTTATATTTAAGAAAAAGAAGAAGAAAGAGATCGACTATACCTATTTTTTTTTTTTTGCTGGTCTCATCACAATCCGGTAGTTTTCCTGTTTGGAAAGAGAAGAATGCTCTTTGTTGCCTTTTGTTTGTTTGTTAGAGAGACATCCTATTTATGCTCCTCAAAATAATGCAGTAGTGTTTTTGAAATTTAAAATTATATCTCATTCTAATCGTATAAAAAAACTGACATGTGTTTTTAAAAAAAAAACCATATTTCTTTTTAAATTTGATTTTAAATACTGAAATTTGAAGATTAATTGTGGTGATGATACATATGCCATTTTTCTTTATATATATAGATAGATGTGGATGAGATGGTCTATTATCAATATGTTTCTGTATATAGAAAAAAATGGTTCTATTTTTTTTTTTATGTAAAATTTATTATGCAGAGGTTTTATTTTCTTCAAATAAATTGGCGGTTTATATTTTTTGGGTATTTGTAATTATGGTGCAGAATGATTTTTTTTTATTTTCAAATAAATGGCAAATGAATTTGAGTTTATTTTAATATTGTTAAAAGTTATGTCGTAGAAAATTTTTAAAGTTCCTATTTTTGGTCTTTGAATTATTTTATTTTATTTATTTTATGTATGAAATATAGTCTATTAAAAGAAAAGGAAAAAAATCTTTAAAAAACTGTTCATTTTTTAAAGGAATTTAATTTTTAAGTATTTTGTTGTTACTTGCACCTAAAATTTAGCATCATTATCTATATATCATGTATAATTTTAATTTTAGTTTCAATTTTAACTTTTATATTTTTAAAATTTATTTTAAAAAAAGGCAGTTAGCATTTTATTAGGAACAAAAATATTCATTTTATTTAAACAAAAAAATAAGATTACGTTAAAACAGTTTTTAACATAAACAATTTTTTAAAAACTATTTTTAATTTCTGTTTTTTTTAAAAATGTTTTGTTATTTAAATTGTTATTTATTATTTAATATATCTACAAATTTTGTGGTGCTGACACGTGTCACTTTTTCTTCTCCTTTTATATATAGATAGAATCTTTCTTCTATTTTGAATTTCCAGGTAATTGTTATTTTAATTTTAAGATTGCCTTTCTCTCTCTCTTTTTTTTTTTTTTTTCATTTTTGTTTTTTTTTGTTGGAAACTTTTGAGTTCATATACCACGAAACTTATGTTTTTTCATATTTGCCTTTTTCCATTTATCAGTTACGTTTCTTTAAATTTCTCAACCCTTTAAATTATGATAAATAAATTCTAACTAGTTGGATTTAATAAATACCAAATATTAAATCCTAAATAACTTACATGTCCTACTTTTGATTTATTTCCTAAATTATTTTATTGCTTTCTAAATAAGATAGTAATTCCATCATTTTAATAAAAATAATCAATTAATTAATATCTCAAACCAAACATAAAATGAACTTAATGTTAAATTTTATTACAAAGTTATTATTTGATCTCAGGAACAAACCCCTAATTTTCCATAACTAAAATTACTTAGAAGCAAAGGAGTTGTGTTTGACCGGATCATGGAAGACTGTGAAGGCAATGCGTATTGTTGTGCGTTGCCCGCGTGCCACACGCTTGCCCTCCCAATTTCCCAAATATTATTCTCTTCACCCAATTCCCATTTCTTCACCTCTTTCTTATTTTAATTTAATTACATCTGCTTTAAATTTTGAGCTGTCAGTAATTCTTAATAAATGTGACACAAACACAATTATCGTATACTCATTTCGTTCGTTTAACTTTTACATATGTCATTCCTTTTTAATAATAGCTGGATCACAATATTTATTATTTTATAAAATTTATATATTAATTATCATATTTTACCTATTATACTTTTGATAGAGTAGTTAATTAATCTTGAAAATGTATTCATCATTTATTATAAAGTTGACTTAAGAAAACCTAAATAAGGATAGAAGGATAAAGTTACATCATTTTTTAATGCAAGTGCAAAGTAAAAATGTGACATATAAAATAGGACGGAGAGAGTAATAAATAAATATATGTATTTTGTTTGTTATTTTTACCATATTAATACTTTCTTTATTCCATATTGATTGAATTTTTATGATTTCTTTTTTCCTTTTTAAAAATAATTAAATTATTTAAAATTCAAGATGGATGTTTGACTTTTTCTTTTTCATATTTGTTCTTTTTCTTTAATGAAGTTTGATGTTTTTTAAGAGACAAATTGCACTACTTATAAAATTATATTTATGATTTCACAAAGGATAAGAATGACAAACATAATTTAAATTATGTCCTTAAATATTTTAAATCTTAAATCATGTTTCAAGATGTAAGACTTTACATGAATTAATATGCTATTATAATAAAATATTTTTATTAATCATTATTTCTTTTTTTCTTTTTTGTTTTTAAAAAGCAAATTTCAATTTTGTGCTTGGATTGCCAGTTACCTACTTTTACTAAAATATCACTCCTTCCATTCATTTTTACTTGACAGTTATTCTTAAAATAAATTTTTAATTTTACTTGTTATATTTTTACATAAAAAAAAAAGATAAATTTTTTCCCATGCTTTACCCTTATCATTAAATATTATTGAGAAAATGGTCAAATTCCCCCCTTTCCCAATCTATTATCGGATTTTCAACTACACACTTAAACTTCACGGGGGTCCTATCACCCCCTGAACTGTTTAAAACTTTATTTTTATTTTTAGTATACATATATTTTTTTTCCTTATTCCTTTCTTTCTTCTTCATAGAAATCTCTTCCTTCTTTGGACCAAATTTGTCCATCTCCCGTCATTTTTATGTCGTTGCCGCTGCTGCTAACTTCAGCGGATGTACCATATAATTTTTGTATTCCTCTTGATTCGAATTTGTGTATGGAATTAGGAATTTTTGAAAATCAACTCTTTATCGATATTATTGGAGTTGTTAATCTTCCTTGTACATGGTCAACCCACTAAGTTGATTCGGTTCACAATTTTTTATTTTGGTTCTTTGAAACTCCAAATTAGTAATTTTAATTCAAACCAACGAAGAATTTTGAATTTTTGATGAAATCCAAATTTGATTTTTAAGAATAAAAATGTTTTTTGGCTATGGCGATTGAAAACAACCATGGAGTGCTTGTTTGTACCATCAAGCGGCCTAAGATCTGCATCTCGATATGTTCACATGGTCAAGAAGTTTTTCCAAGCTGGCTTGCCAGATTCAACATTCCTCCATTGTTATGTATTCATTAACTCCAATTTGAGAAATTTGACATATGCATTCATGGAAATGATCTTAATACCAATCAAGTAGTGGGCGAAATGACAAATGGGAATCAAAATCCTTGCCGACCTTCTCCTATTCAAGATTGTAGTGATTGATAGATCTTTGGTGGTTATAGTAATGGAGAAAATGGTGAAAATATTTTTGGGTTTGGAGAGATGGTGAAAAATTAAAGAAAAGAGTAAAAATAATGAAATAATTGAAGAAAAACGTTTTTAATGGATTTTTCACGTGTCAAATGCATGAGTTTCGACATAAATGTGGTTGTGGCTTTTTAGGGGTACAATAATTTCGATTTTAAACAGTTCAGGGGGGGTGATAGGACCCCCGTAAAGTTTAAGTGTGTAGTTGGAAATCCGGTAATAGATTAGAGGGGCATTTGACTATTTCAATATTATTTTCTATATCATTTTTCAAGACTCAATACGAAACATTAATCAGTAGGAATAATATGATAAAATGCATATATTAATAGTTATTTTCTTAATAGTTGTGTCAAGTCAAACAGTGACAAGTAAACATTAACGGATGGAGTACCTCTGCCATTCATTTTACCTATCACATTTTTCTTCAAAAAATATTACTAAAAATCACCATTGTTAGATTAGGGTGCTAGAGAAGTTAAAATAGAGTAATTTAGAGTAAAGTGGACCCAAGAGGTTCTTTGGCTCTATTTTATTTGACTTTTGTTTTTTCTTTTATGAGTATTCCCTTGCCAATTATTTGACAACGGTCGGCCGGGCAGCGCGGTCTGCCTCTTCGGGCAGTTACGACCTCCTTGAAACTGGCCGCCCCTCGTTGACCCCTATGCCCACCAAATCAATCTTCTTGTTTTTTTCTCTTTCTTTCTGTTTATACAAGTATTTTTCTTCTTCCTAAAGCTTTGTCAACAAAGTTAAAACTATGAATAAAATTGACTATAATTATTTCCAAAACTTGTATCTTAAATTCTTTTAAATTTATACTTCCATCTTTAGTTGGTGTTTTGTTTTTTTCATCATGAAAAGAAAAACTGTTACCCATCATTAGTAACGAATTATTTGTTTTGTATTTTGTGTACACAATGAGTCATGCTAATTCAAAAAGGAAATATTCAATTTTATTAGTTTCAAATACAGAATGTGTTGAACACTTCAAAACAAATTGTAGTATTATGTACTTTATTAATATGTAAGTTTAGTTCCAAACGTAAAAAAAAAAAAAATCAATCTCGAAATTGATGTATTTGTCCTTATGTTCTGGATTTGCCTTCTTTTTTATTTTAATTTATATTAGTTGCTTGATTTAAATTCAAATGGATCGGTCTAAAATTTCTTGCTTTTTAAATAGATTAATCTTTAATTTTTATTTATAGCTATTAATCGAACTTCTGTTTAACGATGCATAAGTTTTTTAAGAGCACATGACATAATAAAATATTATAATACTAAAAAATAAATTTATGCAATTCGAAAAAGTTATTTATCCTCGAAGGATGCAAATTAAAGAACAATACAAAATGAAAACAAAACTGCAAATGCTCCCCTTTTTTTTGAAAAATTATGTAGAATAATAAATATTTAGCCTATATTAGGTACTATAACTATAGTTTAAGAATATTGTTGTTATTCACATGATTTGTATAATTCTCCTGATTTGTATAAATTCAGAATTTTTATAATTTGATTGTTGATGGTATAAATTAAGAATTTTGTATATGCATATCCTAGCTATTTGTATACGATTTACAAAAAAATCATAATAAACTTCCTTGTTTAAACTTCCTTGTTTGTATATTGGCAAACGAAATATACAAATGGAGTTCTGTAAAATTTCTAAATATATAAATGCAGAATTTGTATATATTTATCCTATTTGTATATATTCGCAAACGAAATATCTGACATAAATATATAAATTGCAACCTCCATTGCAGACGAAACTATGGTTATGAAACACAATTATCGAAATTATAGCTATAGAACCTTATTATGTCTATTATGAAAAAAGGGAAAATAGGGTCTCATATCCTTCACATTCTCTCTGGGCTTTGGAGGTGTCACTGTCAGGTTCATCCAGCCCATTGGCCACCTCCTTATAAGCCCACTCTATACCTTTCTTTCTTCATTCCCCTCTACTTAGCTCTTCTCTTTCTTTAGTTTGTGCACTTTTTATGGGTTTGAGAGCAAATATTGCAGTGCAGAAAGCAACACTGAAATCTCCACAAGGTTACTTTCTTTTTCCTTTATTCTCCCACCTATCTTTGCATAACCTTATTTTTTCCATCAAAAGCTACCATATCAGCTTTACTTTCCTTTGTGTTAGTAAAAGTTTATAACTTTCTTGTTTAAAATTTATTTGGATGCAGGTAGCATGTATGAGTGGAGGAATGAGTCAACTTGCTTCAAGCCAAAGGCTGCAAAAACTGCAAAGTATAAGCAGAATGACATGTTTAGGAGTCCTTCTTAGCCATGGCTTTGTCTTCATCATCCTAACGATGAGTGTTGCATCCTCATCTTAATCTCGGTGCTATCTTACCTGAGCTTTCTCACCGCTTTTTTTCTGTTGTCTTTTCTCTCTTTTTGGCTTGTTGCCTTTCGTTCCTCCACCTACCCCATTCTTCTTGACCTTGTAAGACCTTTTCTTGACCTTGTAAGACCCCGTGTTATCTGTTATGTCTTTATGTTTTGTGTTGTTGCAAATCTTACGTCATGACTTCTCCATGTAAGGTTTGTATTGTGTCCATCTTTCTTCCTACTCAACTCACGTTCTCCTTCCTTGTCTATCCCTCCTGAGCTATTGATTTTATTCCATGTAGAATTGAGCACAACAAAAAGATTTGAATTCATCATGTACGATCACAAGAAAGTGAACTATTTCCCATCAAGAATGGCATACTCAAGCAAATTCATGTGATTATTTAGATACCCTATTGTTCCTTTTTGTGGGGGTTATGAATGTGAATTTGGAATAACATTGTACTAAATCCAATTTTATTATTTTTTATTTTGCATTTTGGCTTTTCAAGTTTTGTAGTTTGTCTTAGTATAATAGCTATTTATTTTTACTAGCTTTTTGTTTTGTTTTGTTTTGGGAATATGTAATAGAGAAACTACAAGTATTCTTCAATTTCTCTTGACTAGTCACTTTTACACACTTCTGTTGTCTCACGTTATCTTTTTAATTATAGAAATTAATTATAATGGACCAAAAGTGTACAATCACATGACCAAATTCAATGTTGAAGATTGTTATCTTTGTATCCAGAAACAACTTTACTCCACCAAACCAAAACAAAAAAAAAAATTGTTTAAAAATTTATATTTGGTTAAAATAAAAAAACATTGGTTGAATTTGAGTAGTACTTACAAGGCCCACGTCCTTCTCTTTTTGCCTTAGTTTATGGAAGAGATGCTTATTTTTAAGCAAGAATGAGTTCATGTCATTTATGAAGGGGGAGAAATAATTGTAACGATTTGGGAAAAAAAAGATCAGCTTTTTTATACGAACAACTTTATTAGAGTACTGGTAGAAAAAAAAAATTATTCACTCAGATTGGACAAAACTTTCTCTTGTCTGTTAGCCTGTGTTTATATCATTTATGATTTTATAATATAAAGACTCGTGGGATGGACCGACGCAAGTACAAGATAAATCAACTTTTTTACTTGCAACATTAATTTTTAGTTGCTTTATATGTATATTGTTATATGATCTAAAATATATCTTTTAAATGTATCACCTTAGACAAGCTTATTAACACTAAATTAATATAAAAAAGGAATGATATATATATATATATATAGCCTAGTTTAAGTTGTAAATGTTACTAGTATATGATTTTGAGAAACAAAACATTAGCAAGAGACAACGAAAAAGCTCAATAAGTGACTTTTGTGTTTGACATGGAGGAAAATGTTTTCCTATTTTACCATATTTTGAAAACAAGTTCCTTAAATAATGATCACCAAAATGACTTTCTTTATAAGTGACGTTTTATATTTATTGTATTGTCTCCAACAACCCAATGCCCCCAACTCCTTCCCCTTGACCATCCCATCCCCGCAACCACCGAGGTCCTACTCCCTATCCCCTCCCACCCATATAGTGTTTTGCTAAGTTACATAAAAATATTTTTGAAATAATTTTTTTTTCTTACTTACTCATAAGTAAAAAATAATTAAGAAAGTAACTTATCTTTTAAAAAAAAAAACATTTTTCATAAAAATATTCTCCAAATACAAAAGACACCCAATTCTTTAATAGCTAATTCTGCTTAAAGCCAATAGTAAATATCACAACATTCGCCACCTTTAAATAATATATTCATTATAATTAAAAAATAATAAAGTTTGGGTTTTGAGTAGCTTTAAGGAAAATAAGCAAATGCAATATTTAGCCATGTGCTACAAATTAAGGCAATGACTAAACATCTGTGATTAGTTGGAATTATTATGAATAAATGAGCCAAAAGTTGAAAAGTGAAGTTGGTAATAACAAAATTCAAGCACCAAATGATGATGTTCCACAAGTTGGTACTTTTTAAATAGGTTGATAGTCAGTCTTACATAAATAAATATTCAAAGTTGTGATGACTGAAGGAAAACACAAAATCTTGACTTTTGAGTAATCCTCATAGATAAAATCAGCAATGCAACATATTCAGCCGGCAATATGGGTCCCTATTTTTCATCTTTAGGTAACAACTAACATGCATGTCATCTCCCTTTTCATTATTTTATAACCTTTTACTTTTTATAATTTTTCCTCTTAACTTTTAGTCATAATCATTTCTCTCAAGACTTGCTTCTAAAGTTACAAGAGTTCGAATGAATTATGTCCCTAAATATAATTCCTCCATATATCAAGTAGTAATTTGAATTTTATCGGATTTCAATTCATAAACCAAATGATATTATAAATCTAATTTGACTAAATGTATAAATTATATCTTAACAAGTATGAATTTAATTGAAAATTCAGCTTATATAAAAGTGGGCCTCTCCATTAGTTTAAGGTCCAATATGTAATTTGTCGCACACCAAATTAAATTGAGGATCAATAAAAGCATGCCATGTGAACTGATTAAGTATGTCAAGTCAATCTAAAAACCAATCAAATGTTGTCCAGTGTTGGAATGATATGAATCAACTAATTACATACAAATTTGTCAAGTTGAACACAAATTGGTAGAAAAAAGTTTTGTATTCATTACAAACTTCCTTCTCCGTGACTCTAAGGTCATAAGATCATAAAAGAGATACATTAAGACGCCTCTTCGCTGATGATTCATAAGTGTTCCATATATCACAAGAACTTTCCTTTCAACGCTGATCAAGAACTCTTTCATACATCTAAAGCTACTTCTCAGTTCGTGATCCAAACCTAGAATCCATGTTCATGATCAGGTTCCGTCACGACCTGATTTTTCGAGTCATAATGACACCTACTATAACTCACAAGTAGGTAAGTCAACCTATAACCCGAAACAACAAGTAATGGGTGTAAGAGTAGAGATAAGCTGGCAGAAGCAATAATTTAACAAAAGAAATAGAACAACAAACGGAAGCAAATCAAAATAATATATACAAAAGATCCCTCTTAGAACCTTGAAGTCTCAAGTATAGAGCTTCTACAACGAAAAAGTAAAACTCAAAAAAGTAAACCCAAAATACAAAGTTTATCTTAAAATGAAAAAGACTAGCTACCAAAATACCGATAGAGACAGGTAAATCCAGGAAGCCAAGTGCTCACCCTCGCCTATCAACTACAACTGCAATATGCTCAATTATCAATGTTGGTATCTAGTGCTCGGATCTGCATCACGAAATAGATGTAGAGTGTATCATGAATATAAAAACAACAGGTACTCTGAAGGCGTCATAGGATGACTGAGCAGGAAAAGTAAAAGTAGTATGAAATGCAAGAATAAAGAACAAATAGAGGTCAAGAAAACAGAAAGCCAAAAAAATGCACACAAATATACTAAGGACATAAATGAAATAAGTGCAGTTAACTAAACCTAATTGATCCCCCATAAATCCAAAAGGTACACCCATGTGCAAGTTAAGTAAAAACTCGAACGGATCCCCATAAGTCTGACATGTACACAAAATAGCTATGTCTACTAAGAACAAGTCACGGTAAGTCGAGAGCAGGATAAAGCGTAGCCCAAACCTCGAACCACATATAGTCTCCTAAGTAACCAATAAGAGTCACCATAGACAAGGAGTGCAGAGCCCAAACCTCGAATTGCGGATAAATTCTAAGGGCAGTAAATTGTAGTCGATGTGTATCAACTCCATATAGAATTAAGAGCAACGTGACCAAACCTTAAATCTATGAATATAATGATTGCTGAAGGATCTCATATCAATTCATCAGATCACGGAATGACGTCCACTCTCATATAATAAACACAAAACTCCAAGTTCTAACGAACTCCAGTCCTTAGTAGCCAAGCAAAGTCCAAAATTCCAACTGCAACTCACGGTGTCATAGAAAGAGGGAGAATGGATAGATGTTAACAACAACTTGTCTAATAGATGTTACTTGGGACTCACTAATATCAATAAAAATATCATCAACAAAATCTTTCTCTTTTGCAGCTGCAACAATTACTGTTTTTCTATAATATTCTTCTTCAATAGCACCAAGGGCAGATGCATACATTGAAACAAAAACAAAGCAAACATCAGAGTCTTGTTCAAGACTCGTCTAACCTTTCAACTTCTTGAAGTTCTCACCAACAATATAGATATCATCCTTCAATGACTCAACACTAACAGGCACACCAATATCTTTATCATCTTCTAATATAGTAGGCTTAGAAGACTCATCTGAAACAACATTACATGAAAATTGTGCAACATCCGTACCCAAATTGATAGAGACACCGTCTGCAGAGTAATCATGTTCATATTTCTTTCTTCCCATCAAAACTGTCAACAAAATAGAAATTTTAAAAATACATAATGAAATAACTATATTACATATCAATCTATCAAAAAATAATATAAAATATAAATTGATACCATAAGAGTTTATAAATCTGTGAGGGTATCATACATGTTATATAAGAAATTCTATGGTACACTCCTAAAATTAAGAATGACAACCTTCATTTTATAAGCAAATTCACTAAACGAATATTCAATAAAACATTTTAAAAAATATCAACATAAAAACAAAGGTACATATCAAAAACTATTTCTAAAATAAGCATGGTACAAACACAAAATATGATACTAATATGGTATATTACTAATAGTTCGAAATTATAGTACATCTTATTTCTTATTCAAGTCACCAAAAGCTTGAAGAATCTCTCCAAACTTCTTATCAACATGTAGTTTAAACCCATCAAGATCTTTTTTCAAATCAACAAAAGTAAGTAGTGTTCCATCATCAACATTGCTTTGGCTAACATCAGGCTTTGCTGCTTGTGAGCAAGAAAATTGATCAATTAAATGTTTGCCAGCAAGAATATTTTCAAATGTGAAACTATCCACATCTAGTAAAATCTTTTTGTTCTCAGTTGGTAAAATATCATTCACCTAAAATTTTAAAATGAATAACACATTCCAAAAGACATTTATTAAACGATAAGTTAAAATTGATAAATAAAAAATTTGAGATACCTTATCAGATGCCAAGTAGAAAATGCGCAAACAAACTTAATCATGACCTAACTATTTGTGCATTGTCCAATTAAAATTCTATGCACTCCAGATCGTGTATGTTTAACAAATAGATCATTTAATATAGAGAAACACTCATAAAATTAAATTGCAATGCTAAAGGAACTCACTGTGTCTATAATATCAAACTTTGTCTTAAATTGTTGCAACACCTTCAAGAGTAGTGTTGAATACATCAATTCTCCAAACATTTGAATTATATTCCCAACTGTCAACCAAATCAAAGTACGACGTTTTAGTTATTTTATTTCTCAACATGAAAAATAAGAATGTGATCAAAAGGAACAGAATTTTCATCTTCACCGCATCAGCATGCTCCGGCCATAATACTACTAAACGACTAAAGTAAGTTTTCATCAACTGATTTCCATCTAATTAAAATGTAAATGTTGTATTACTCTTACATCACAATCTAGTAACAACATCAAATTCAACTAATTCAAATTGAAGTTGTACATCATTAACCATAAATTGTAAAGCTTCAGGATCATTCTAATACAATTGCCACATCAAAATGTTATGTAAAATACATTCTTGAAGGATATTAGAGGTAAATTCAAAAATACATCAAAACATGTTTTCTAAATATAACAATTTGTATTTTCGATAACTTAACACTTAAATCAGCAGCGACAAATCAATTAGAACTATGTCCAATCTTTGATTTGTAATCAACAGCTGTTATAATATACAATTAGCCTTCCTATAAATAATAAGAATATACAAGTTACTACACCAGGTAAATCTTAAACAACATTTTTTTTAAATAAAAAACATGAAACTATTACATGATACCAAAATAACATATGATAGTTGAATAATATAATAAAATAACAAAAGCAACAAATAGTAAACTGTTCGAATTTACAATGATCAAAACTTGAATAAAAAATGCTGACAATCAGGAATATAAATTAAAATACTTTAATACATAAATAATTTTGTATAAAAAAATATGAAAAAAATCATATAAAAACATGAAAATTAATAAATAATACCAACAAAACATATGACACTCCTATGATATTATCAACTAACAAAAGAAACAAATCATACATTGTGCAAATCCTCAGTGTTACCATAACAATATGTTCACATACCGCTATGATATCATTAAATTTTTTTATATACTATCATGTTAATTAGAAAACTGTGAAGGTAACAAAACAAAATTGATTAATAAATCAATAACATAACCAAAAATATACTTAAATCATGAAACTAATATATGATTCAAAGACAACATCTGATACCCTAATAGTATCATCAAATAACAAAAGGAACAAACAATACACTACCAAAATTCTCAATGATACCATGATAGTATATTCATATATATATATATATTATCATGGTATCATAAAGGGCTTATCAAAATTTTAATGAAAAGTGCTCACTGTCAGGAATACAAATCATAATACTTTCATACACACAAACAATGTACTAGATCAAATATATTAGTAAATCAGAACCTAACATAAAGCACATCAAGACATGAAAAAATACATGATACCAAACATTTATATAATACACTAATAGTATCATCTAAAATTATTTTTTCAAGCTAATTTTTAATATAGTAGCAATGATACGATCATGATACCTTCATAGGTGATACATTATCAACTTTTTTATCAAGAATTTCACCAATATTTTCAATTCTAGTTTGGAGAAACGACTCGCATGGCTCATCATGATTACCAATCTTTCATCTTTTATTCCATTGTTCAATAGTGTAATCATGATCATCCATTGGTGCCTTCCTTTTACTTTTCAAATCATCATAATTTTCACCACCTACATTGTCAGGAATTTAAACAACTGCATCGTCATAAATTTTAACATTTACCTATACATGTTAAGATCCATTATTTAATTCGATATATGTGTATTGACATCCAAATACAAAGAAAAATTTGGATTAGACACTTCAGAAGCAATTGATTCTTGGTCCCCTACATCATCATCATCAACGTCAAGAACACTTAGATCCAAAGGACGACCCTACCAACGAGTCACTGATATGT
Organism: Solanum verrucosum; assembly: GCF_900185275.1. Taxonomy (NCBI): domain Eukaryota; kingdom Viridiplantae; phylum Streptophyta; class Magnoliopsida; order Solanales; family Solanaceae; genus Solanum; species Solanum verrucosum. The sequence continues at coordinate 408,999 of NW_026020470.1, forward strand.
GTTTATGACCCATTGATTTTTTTTTTGAAAAAAATCACAACAAACAAATAAAAAAGAATTGATAAACAAAATTAAGGTTATTGTAAATAAAAAATCAAAATTCAAAATCTTAGTTCAATGCATGGTTCGTAATGAAATGGAATGAACGAAGAAGATAAACTACCATGAATTGATAATTTATTTATTTTTAAATTGAAATCGTTGGAGAAGGTTGAGCAAAGACACGGACAAACGACTCTAAAGATAAATGGTAAATTTTTTAAAAATAACTAAATTAAATATGTAAGAATTTCATTTTACAAGGTAATTAATCATAATTAAAGGTGAAAAGAGTTGGACTTGGGTGGACAATTGGGCCTAAACTAAAGGGGGCATGGGCTCCAATTAATTTGGGCAGAACGACCAATTTCCCAGCTACTTTGGGGTGGGCTATGGATGATAATTATTTTATATTTTAATTCCAATATGTGTAGCTTTCCTTTTTTTCTTTTCAGACCACTTTAACCCAAATTGACGAGCGAAACATGGTTGACCCAATGCCATCCTCTCCTTAAAGCACCCCAATGTTCAACTTGTAGTGTCCATATTTTGGCCAAAATCCAAAAGTTATTCTTGGTTTGAATCACTCTCCCACTCAATATTGATCTTTTTGTATTGATAATTTAAGCGTTTATTTTGATTGTATCACACATTTAAATCCATTGTTAGGTAACGATTAAAAGATCTAATTTTGTAACAGTCGATTTGGTGCGATCGTGTGGTTACTTAATATTTTCTACTCATTTTGTCTTAAGTTATTAGTTAATAATTTTATTTTTATCAGTTATCCTACATTTTTATAATAGTTCTATCCGTACCATTCTTCTCTTGTAGATTTACTATTAAAATTATGAATGTGTGACTTTAGGTAATTGTGGAGAACAATACAATATATCTAAATATTATATTCATTAAAATAATATAATAGGATACAATACAACACAATGTAATAGAATACGATATGTTAATGTGACATTTTAATATTTAAAAAATATGCATCTTTTCATTGCCACATAGACACTGGCTTCTGCCCGTTGGTGGTCTTCTCATATGCTGCAGAATGTTGGGTGTACTGGAAATTATTTGCTCCTGCTGAAACATCTTGATTGCTGCATTATTATACTGCATTACTCCATTTGGATTTTGTGCATATGTTACTAATCCATTGTTGCAACATCTTCAAAGTTGTGGGTGGCTTTGTATCCCATTGTGTAACACCTCGAAAAAAGGAAAGTTACATTTTAACCACTGCTTAGAGTCTATAAGTCCTTTTTACGAACCGTAGAACCTTCTACGGTCTGTAGAAGGGAGTCGTAGAAATGGTTGAGGATTTCTTATTTTTGGGTCTCTACAGTTTTCCTACCCATCAGGATGGTCCGTAAAAATTCCTACGACCTATAGGAAGTGGTCGTAGAAGGGGTTCAAAACTTTATTTAAAATTATCACTTTTGGGTCTATGGAGGTCTTGTACATGCTGTAGCAGTATTAACCGGTCCTAGACCTATCTCGTGGAAGTTGGTCTCATACTTGGAAATGACTTTTTATTTATGGGTTCTATGGTTGGATCTACGGTTCGTAGAATATTAGACGAACCATAGAGTGTCTCATGGAAATGATTCAGAAATTTTGGTCCCCAACATCCATTTCTACGCATGACCAGTATGGACCATAGAAATTTATACGGACCGTAGATCAGCTTGTAGGTCCCCTCCAATAGTTTTAAGCTAGGGATAATCAACTTAAGGATGTGGCTCATATCTGGTTCAATCAGTGGAAAGAAAACAAGGGTGAGAATGCAACTCCTATGACTTGAGATTATTTTACTGGAGCTTTTTTGGACAAGTTTTTCCCAAGGGAGTTGAGAGAAGCTAAGGCACAAGATTTTATGAATTTGAAGTAGGGTTCAGTGTCGGTGAAAGAGTACGGATTGAATTTCACTCACCTCTCCAAGAATGCTCAATATATGGTTACTGATTCGAGGGAACAAATGAGTAAGTTCTTGTTTGGGGTATCTGATATGGTAAAGCCCGAGTGAAGGAATGCTATGCTTCTAGGGGATATGGATATCTCCAGACTAATGACTCATGCTCAGCAGGTTGAGGGATATAAGCTTAGAGAAATGGCTACGGACAACAAGAAGGCTAGAACAAGAAATTATGAATACTCTCAGCAGAGATCGAGCGGTGGAAATTGCTCACAATTACAACAGACGTTTATAGCCCCAACACCTTCCTCAGCTAGCGCTCCATCCCCCAGGTTTCGACAGGATCAGAGAAGTAGGGCACCAGGCTCTAAGTCATAGGGGAGTGCTTCAGGTAATCAGACTTTTCTAACTTTCCCAAAGTGTGGTAAGAACAATTCGGGTGAGTGTCTTGCAGGCAGGGAATGATGCTTGGGTGTGGTCATTCTGGACATAGGTTGATGTAATAACCCGGATTCCAGAGAGGGCAACATAGCAGTTTTTAGTGATTTGTAGGTGCCAACCACGACCCATGGATAGGACCACAAACTGTAGGTGTGATCCGTGGATGGGCACTCAAATAGGGGTTCAGGCAGTTTAGACCACGGCCCAAACCAACAGACCGTTGGTGGGACCACAGTCCGTTGTCGAGGGTCCTTGGTCCAGACCCCAAAAGACCCCTCTCCGATCCGAAAGACGGACCACGAGGACATGCTTTAGGTCAGTTCACAATTTGTCGACTTGGGTCCATAGATGGTGGTATGACAATTAAGTTGAGGGGCAGTTGAGTCTTTTCCTTATTATTTTATTCCTATACTAAGTCATTTTACCCTTCACTAAGACCCCTATATAAGCACTTTAACCCCCCAAAATTCCCAATAGAAATCATTCTCTCAAACTCAACAAAAGAAATCAAGTTCTTCCTCTCCAAAATATCTCTCTCTCTAGAACTGGAAAAAGAAGAACGGGTTCAAGCTAGGATCAAGGTGAAGCCTACATTCCTCAAGCAATTGTGGGCTTTGATAGTGAGGTATGGTAGTTTTAATCCATGGATTCCTTCCATTCATGGAGTTCCCAAACTCCTCTATTTTTAAAGTAAGAAATCCCCAATTGAGTTAGGGTTTTCTTCATTTGTCATGGGTTCTCTTGATTAGTGATTTATATGATTGGATTATGATCTCTTATGAATGAATTGATGAAATACTATAATTTTATGATGATTTTCCCATGAACCCATGTAATCCCCATATTTTTCAAGTTATGATCATATGATGTGGGATTTTGATTATGAAGGAAGAGTTTTATGAAATAAAGCATGTATTAATATAATTACATAAATTTATGATGAAATCCATATCTAACCCACATTTTCTAAATGTTGATGATTGAAAGTGGATTTTGAGCCTTGAAAGGTAAATTATGGAATTATGCATGTTCTTATAAAATCTATGCAAATGTTTTAAGGATGCTTTGAGAGTAAAGTATCAATGATGATGATGTTGGAGTGTTATTGAAAGGATTTTCTCATATAAAAATCATGTTGTGAAATGTTTTTCTCACATAATAAAGGATTCTAGGGTTGAAAGGTCTTCTCACCTAATTGAATCAAAGATGAAAAGCTATCCTAATGAAACCTAGCTTGGATTGGTTATTGTATGATACCTTTCCATGTATGATGACTTAGCTTGGATTGGCAAGAAGACGTGCCCTTCCATGGATAATAAGAACAAGTAAGAAATTACTATTTCGTGGGATTTATGCTTAGCACAGAGAGGATATTAAGATGTAAACTCTCCTGTTTGTAGAGGTCGGGTTTCTAGAAGCAATCTCCTTATCTCTTACCTATGTGCCTCCATAGGATGATTGTCTAGATAGACATTAGCTAGTGGATCCACCTAATCTAGAAGTTATGGTCCTTACCTTGGCAAGTAGGACAACCCTTTTTGGTTTGGGAGACACTGAAGATCATGTTATTGCTCACAGGGTCTCTATGTCGGTTAAGGTTAATTCCCACATTAATAATGAACAAAGGTTACTTCAAGAAATATCTCATATGTTTTCAAAGGTTTTAATGATGTTAGCTTGCATTGACCATGTTTTATGACTTATGTTTTGTAACCCTTTTAAATCACGTTTTAGCTTGGTCAATTGCATGTCATGAAATGTCCCCTTTTAGCATGATTTAAATGTTTTATGCATAACTATGATACTTAGTACATTGTTTTGTACTAACGCATACTCTTGTCTACATTTCCCCAAATTTAGGGTCCGACGGTCAAGTTTCTCAATTTCGTGGCTAGTGGTTGATTTTGAGGTTCCCAAGCTTTGGTGAGTCCTTATGCCTCGAGGATGGATTTTTATTGTTTATAGTTTCCTTATTGTATTTTAGTTTTGGACATGATGTATAGGCTAGGACCAATTTCATTCTATTGTACTAGATGGCTATTGAGACAAGTGTTTTAGACTTCCGCTTTTCTTTTATAAAAACTATTGGACTTGAAATGTTGTTTTACTTCTATTGTTATATTTATTATGTTATGAATGCTAAGTGGCTTGTATGGAGTCCCTCGGGGTCCTATACGCCATGTTACATCTAGGGGGTACCCTTGGGTAGTGACAAACTTGGTAATCAAAGCACAAGGTTTAGAATGGTCCTAGGATGTCTCATAAGCCACGTCGAGTAGAGCCTTGTTCATGAGTGTGAAGGCTACAAGATGTTTAGGAAACTCCACTTCTTTCATTACTCTAAAGTTGTGCGATAGATTTTAAGTCTATAAGGTCTCTCTTCTAATCCTTATCTGATGCTCTAAATGAGATGGCTACTCGAAGAGCTTATGCTAGAAAGAATGTGATGGAGAATGTGGAACAAGAAGCTCCTCCCCAAGCTCCTCAAGTTCCGGTCGATCCTTTGGCCGAACAAGTGGCTAGTGCAAAGTTTAGGGCTACTTTTCAAGTGTTGGCTCAAGCTGTGACGACCCAATCGAATAGGGAAGTCAAGGTTCCTATGAACCCAAATGTGGGTACGACGACATCTAGAGTGAGGGACTTCGCTAGGATGAATCCTCCGGAGTTTCATGGGTCTAAGGTTGAGGAAGATCCTCAAGAGTTCATTGATGAGGTTTATAAGGTCTTGATGATCATGGGAGTGACTCCGATGGAAAAGGCAGAGTTGACCTCTTATCAACAAAAAGGTGTTGCTCAAATATGGTACAACCAATGGAAAGAAGGGAGACTAGAAGCTGCAGGTCCTCTTGATTGGGAGAAGTTTAAGGCTGATTTTCTTGATAGGTTCTTTCCCCTTGAGATGAGGGAAGCCAAGGTGCTTGAGTTTATCAACCTTTGTCAAGGAAGTATGAGTGTGAGGGAATATGCTCTAAAGTTCACACAATTGTCTAAGTATGCTCCAACAATTGTTGCCGATTCAAGGGCAAGGATGAGTAAGTTTGTTTTGGGTGTGTCTGAAATGGTGGTTAAAGAGTGCCATACCGTCATGCTCATAAATGACATGGACATCTCTAGTCTCATGGTTCATGCACAATAAATTGAAGAGGAGAAACTTAAGGAGAAGTCTAGAAAGGTAGAAAGGGCTAAGACTGGTGATGGTAATTTCTCTCAAGTAAGGTCCGATGGACATAGTTGTCCTAGATTTCGACAAAGGTTTTCCAGTCAAAGTTCCTCCAATGCTCCTCCTAAGTTCAACATATATAGGGTTTTTAACCCTAATCCTAAATGAGGTAATGATAGAGGATCTACATTGCCCATCTCTACTTGTACTAGGTGTGGAAAGAAACACGATGGTAAGTGCCTAGATGCCACATATGGTTGCTTCAGTTGTGGTAAGAGTGGTCATAAAATGAGGGTTCGCCCAATGCCTGCGACTAAGGGAAGAGAGGGCAATCAAGCTCCTCCTAATAGTTCAGATCCAATGCTCCTAAGCACAACCAATTCTATGCACTTTAAGCTCGTGGTGAACAAGAGGGTTCTCCTTGGTTACTAGTATGTTGAAAGTTTTCTATCTTGATGTTTATGCTTTACTTGATCCCGGTTCTACCTTTTCTTTTGTGATACCATATGTGGCTATGAGGTTTGATGTTCTTCCGGATGTGTTGTTAGATCCTTTTTCTATCTCTACTCCTGTTGGTGGTTTTATTGTGGCTAAGAGGGTCTATACAAAGTGTCCCGTTTCCTTGTCCCATATAGTTTCTTTTGTTGACTTGGTAGAACTTGATATGCTAGACTTTGATGTTATCTTTGGTAAGGATTGGCTGCACTCAGTTGATGCTTCTATTGATTGTAAAACTCGTGTAGTCAAGCTTCAGTTCCCAAATGAGACTGTCATATAGTGGAAGGGAGGGGGGGGGGGTATTCTATGCCGAAGGGATAGTTTGTCTCTTGTATTAAATCTAGAAAAATGATTTCTAAGGGTTGCATATACCATCTAGTTAGGGTGAGGGATGTAGATTTTGAATTCCATACTCTCGAGTCGGTCCCCGTTGTTAATGAGTTTTTGGAAGTGTTCCCAGATGATTTACCTGGTATTCCTCCCAAGAGGGAAATAAACTTCGGTATTGAACTTCTCCCAGATACACAACCTATTTCTATTCCTCTTTAATGTATGGCTCCCGTAGAACTTAAGGAGTTGAAAGAACAATTGAAAGATATGTTGGATAAGGGTTTCATCCAACCTAGTATCTCTCCATGAGGTGCTCTAGTTTTGTTTATTAGGAAGAAGGATGGTTCCCTTCGTATGTGTATTGACTATATTCAGTTGAACAAGGTGACTATTAAGAATAAGTATCCTCTCCCAAGGATAGATGATTTATTTGACCAACTTCAAGGAGCGAGTTATTTCTCAAAGATTGATCTTAGGTCGGGTTATCACCAATTGAGGGTGAAAGAGGATGATATCTCAAAGATTACTTTTCGAATTCGGTATGGTCATTATGAGTTTTTGGTAATGTCGTTTGGGTTGACTAATTCTCCTGTTGTGTTTATGGATTTGATGAATAGGGTGTTTAGACAATACCTTGACATGTTTGTGATTGTGTTCATTGATGATATATTGATCTATTTGAGAAGTGAGAATGAGCATATTGATCATTTGAGGACTGTGTTGCAAATTCTCAAGGACCAACAACTCTTTGCCAAATTAGCAAATGTTAGTTTTGGCTAAGGTCCGTAGCTTTCGTTGGCTATATTGTTTCAAGTAAGGGTATTGAGGTAGATTCTAAGAAGACGTATGCGGTCAAGAGTTGGCCTAAACCTCTAGCTCCTTCAGATATTAGAAGTTTCTTTGGTTTGGTCGGTTACAATAGAAGGTTTGTTGAGGGATTCTCTTTAATGGCCTCTCATTTGACGGCTTTGACTAAAAAAAGCTAAGTTCATATGGTCCGAAACGTGTGAGAAGAGTTTCCAAGAGTTGAAAGATAGACTTACTTCTGCTCCGGTGTTGACTTTACCATAAGGGACAAATGGTTTTGTTTTTTTATTGTGATGCCTGTAGAATCAGGCTAGGGTGTGTGCTTATGCAAAATGGGAAAGTTATTGCCTATTCCTCAAGGCAACTTAAGATTCATGAGAAGTATTATCCTACCCATGACCTTGAACTAGCGGCGGTTGTTTTTGCCTTAAAGATTTGGAGGCATTATTTGTATGGTGTTCATGTAGATGTGTTTACCAACCACAAGAGTTCGTAATATGTGTTTAATCAGAAGGATCTAAATCTTCATCAAAAAGGGTGGCTTAAGCTATTGAAAGATTATGACATGAGTGTTCTTTATCATCTCGGGAAGGCAAATGTGGTGGCGGATGCTCTTAGTCGGTTATCCATGGGAAGTGTAGCTCATACTGAAGAAGAAAATAAAGGGTTGGTTCGAGATGCTCATAGATTGTCCCGAATGGGTATTCGGTTAGTGGACTCTACCAAGGGTGGTGTTATGGTTCACAATGGTTCAGAATCATCTTTAGTGGCGGATGTGATAGCCAAGCAAGGTCTTGATCCAATTTTGGCTGAATTAAAAGAAACGGTGCTTAAGAAATCCATTGAGGCTTTCTCCCAAAGGGGAGATGGTGTACTTAGATATCAAGGTCGATTATGTGTTCCAAATGTTGATGACTTGAGGGAACAAATATTGTCAGAAGCCCATACTTGGCGGTATTCCATTTACCCGGGAGCCACTAAGATGTACCATGATTTATGAGAATCTTATTAGTGGAATAGGATGAAGAAGGATATTGCGGAATTTGTGAATAAGTGTCCTAATTGTCAACAAGTGAAAGTTGAGCATCAGAAACCGTGAGGTTTATCCCAAGACATTAGTATTCCTACTTGGAAGTGGTAAAATGTGAATATGGAATTCATAGTTGGTTTGCCTCGCTCCCGCCGACAACATGACTCAATTTGGGTTATAGTAGATCGAATGACGAAATTGGCTAATTTCTTTCCCTTCAAAGTTTCCTATACGGCGGAGGACTATGCCAAGTTGTACTTAAGAGAAATGGTAAAGTTGCACGGAGTTCCTTTGTCCATTGTTTTTATTGTGGTACCCAATTCACTTCTCTATTTTGGAAGTCTTTCCGAAAGGGTCTTGGTACTCGTGTTAAGCTTAGTACGACCTTTCATCCCCAAAAAGATGGCCAAGCGGAGCGTACTATCCAAACTTTGGAAGATATGTTAAGGGATTGTGTGGTTGATTTTAAGGGTAATTGTGATGACCATTTTCCATTGATTGAGTTTTCTTATAACAATTGGTCTTCTCACCTAATTGAATCAAAGATTAAGAGCTATCCTAATGAAACCTAGCTAGGATTCGTTATTGTATAATACCTTTCCATGGATGATGACTTAGCTTGGATTGGAAATATGACATGCCCTTCCATGGATAATAAGAACAAGTAAGAAATGTCTATTCTGTTGGATTTATGCTTAGCACTGAGAGGATATTGAGATGGAAACTCTCCCGTTAGTAGAGGCAGGGTTTCTAGAAGCAATCTCCTTATCCCTTACCTATGTACCCCATAGGATGGTTGTCTAGATAGACATTATCTAGTGGATCCACATAAGCTAGAAGTTATGGTCCTTGCCTTGGCAAATAGGACAACCTTTTTTGGTGTGGGTGACACCGGGGGATCTTGTTATAGCTCACATGGTCTCTATGTCGGTTAAGGCTAATTCCCATATTAATAATGAACTAAGGTTATTTCAAGAAGTATCTCATATGTGTACAAATGTTTTAATGATGTTAGATTGCATTGACCATGTTTTATGACTTATGTTTTCTAACCCGTTTATATCACGTTTTAGCTTGGTCAATTGCACGTCATGAAATGTCCCCTTTTAGCATGATTCAAATGTTTTATGCATAACTATCATACTTGGTACATTATTTTGGACTAATGCATACTCTTACCTACATTTTCCCAAATGTAGTGTCCGACAATCAGGTTTCTCAGTTTCGTGGCTAGTGGTTGATTTCGAGGTTCCTGAGCTTTGGTGAGATATCACGCTTCGAGGACGGATTTTAAATATTTTTAGTTTCCTTATTGTATTTCAGTTTTGGACATGATGTATGGGCTAGGCCCAATTTCATTCTATTGTACTAGATGGCTATTGAGACAAGTGTTTTAGACTTCGTTTTTTTAAATAAAAACTACTGGACTTGAAATGTTATTTTACTTCTCTTGTTCTATTTCTTAGGTATGAATGCGAAGTAGTTTGTATGGGGTCCCTAGGGGTCCTATATGCCATGTTACATCTAGGGGGTACCCTTGTGTTGTGAAAGTTGAAGGATTGCCCTTCTTCGAGGCAGGGGCAAAGAGGTAGCAATAATAGGGCTTAATCTATAGCACCAACAGGTCGCCCAACTCAGCAGGGTGCTTTGTCTGGTACAGGTGGCGGTCAATGTCAAAATAGGTTGTATGCTGTCTAGGCTTGCCAGGACTAGGAAGATTCTCCTGGTGTGGTCACTAGTACATTACGAGTCTTTCATTTAGATGTTTATGCATTTTTAGATCCAGGGGCTACACTGTCTTTTGTAACTCCCTATATAGAAGTAAACTTCAGTGTTAGTCCATAAATTCTCTTAGAACCCTTATCAGTCTCTACTCCAGGTGGTGACCCAGTTAGAGTTAGACGGGTTTACAGAAATTTCCCCGTCACAGTCTCTCACAAAGTCACCTCAGTATATCTTGTAGAGTTAGAAATGGTTGATTTTGATATCATTCTAGGCATGGATTTGTTACATTCATGTTATGCCTCAATCAATTGTGGAACTAGGATCGTTCGGTTTAAGTTTCCAAATGAGCCAGTCTTAGAATGGAAGGTTAGTAGTTCAGTGCCTATAGGTTGATTTATCTCTTACTTTAAGGCTAGGAAGATGATCTCCAAAGGGTATGTCTATCATCTTGTTCGGGTTAAGGATTTAAACTCTGAAACCCTAACTCTTGAGTTAGTCCCGGTAGTAAATGAGTTTCCAGAAGTGTTTCCAGAAGATCTTCCCGGAGTTCCTCTTGAAATGGAATTCAACTTCAGAACAAATCCCCTTTTAGATACCCAGGCCATTTCGATTCCTCCTTACATAATGGCTCCAGCTGAGCTAAAGTAATTGAAAGAACAGTGGAAAGATCTTCTAGATAAGGGCTTCATCAAACCTAGTATCTCTCTATGGGGTGCACCAGTGTTGTTCGTGAAAAAGAAAGATGGTTCTTTCAGAATGTGCATTGACTATAACCAGTTGAACAAATTCACATTCAAGAATAAGCATCCCATCCCCAAGATTGATGACTTGTTCGACCAACTTCAGGGTGCTAGTTGCTTTTCTAAGACAGACCCCAGATCCGGCTATCATCAGCTCAGAGTCAAAGATAGTCACATTTCGAAGACAACCTTCAGAACTTGGTATGATCACTATGAATTTGTAGTTATGTCTATTGGACTGACAAATGCTCTTGCATCTTTCATGGACTTAATAAATAGGGTGTTCAAACAATATTTGAACTTGTTCATTATAGTTTTTATTGATGATATTCTCATATATTCTTAGAGTGAGGAGGAGCATGCGAATCATCTGAGAGTTGTTCTACAAACTCTCAAAGATCGCCAGTTATTCGCTAAGTTCAGCAAATGTGAGTTCTGGTTATAGTCAGTCGCTTTCCTTGAACATCTGGTATCTAACAAAGGAATACGAGTGGATTCTCAGAAAATTGAGGCAGTACAACATTGGTCCAGACCCACTTCTCCAATATATATCAAAAGTTTCTTGGGTTTGGTCAGTTATTACAGGCGATTTGTTGAAGGATTTTCATCCATAGCTTCCCTATTGACCAAGTTGACTCAGAAGAAGATCAAATTTCAGTGGTGAGACTAATGTGAGAAAAGTTTCTCAGAAGTGAATACTAGGTTAACTATAACTCCTGTCTTGACTCTACCAGATGGTTCAGATGAGTATGTAATTTATTGTGATGCATCCAGGGTCGACCTAGATTGTGTGTTGATTCAGCGAGGTAAGGTTATAGCTTATGCTTCTAGACAGCTTAAGGTCCATGAGAAGAACTACCCCGAATCATGACCTCAAGCTTGAAGCCATAGTATTTGCTCTAAAGATTTGGAGACACTACTTGTATGGTATTCATGTTGACGTGTTCACAGATCATAGGAGCCTCCAATATGTGTTCACCCAGAAAGAGTTAAATTTTCGACATAGGCGATGACTTGAATTCCTAAAAGACTATGACATGAATGTGCTTTTACTATCCTGGTAAGGCCAATGCAGTTGATGATGCTCTCAGCAGACTGTCTATGGGTAGTGTAGCACATGTTGAGGAAAATAAGAAAAAGTTAGCCAAAGATGTTCACCGGCTTGCTCGCTTAGGAGTTTGCCGTACGGACACGTCAGACGGTGGTGTGATAGTTCAAATTGGATCAGAATCTTCATTGGAAGTAGAGGTTAAGGAAAAACAAGATAGCGATTCGATACTACTTCAGTTAAAAGGTCTAGTTCATTAACAAAAAGTTGAGATTTTCTCCCAAGGTGGAGATGGTGTACTTCGTTACCAGGGGCATTTATGTGTTCCAAATGTGGGGGAGTTGAGGCAGAAGATCCTTACAGAAGCTCATAACTCTAGGTATTCCATTCATCTAGGTGCCACTAAGATGTACCGTGATCTACGGGAAGTATTTTGGTGGAACGGCTCGAAGAAGTACATAGCAAATTTTATGGCTAAGTGTCCTAACTGTCAATAGGTTAAGGTAGAACATCAGAAACAAGGAGGTATGACTCAAGAGATTAACTTCCTACATGGAAGTTGGAAGTGATAAACATGGAATTCATTACGGGTGTACCTCGTACTCGTAGACAACATGACTCTATTTGGGTGACAGTAGACAAAGTCACTAAGTCCGCTCACTTCTTGGCTGTCAAGACTATAGATTCAGCAGAGGACTATGCCAAACTTCACATCAATGAGATAGTCAGGTTGCATGAGGTTCCCTTGTCTATCATCCCAGATAGAGGTCCTCAGATTACATCTCATTTTTTGAAATCGTTCCAGAAAGGTTTTAATACTCAGGTCTATCTCTGTACAACATTTCATCCACAGACGGATGGTCAAGTAGAGTGTACCATTCAGACCTTAGAGGATATGTTGAGAGCTTAAGTGATCAATTTCAAGGGTAGTTGGGATGATCACCCACCTCTCATAGAGTTCACCTATAATAATAGCTCCATTCCAGTATTCAGATGGCCCCCGTATGAGGCACTATATAGGCTTAGATGTAGGTCCCCAGCTGGTTGGTTTGAAGTAGGTGAAGCAGCCTTGATTGAGCCAGATTCGATTTATGAGGCTATGGAGAAAGTTAAACTCATCAGAGATAGACTAAAGACCGACCAAAGTCATCACAAGTCCTATGCAGATGTGAGAAGAAGGGACTTAGAGTTTGAAATCGATGATTGGGTTTTCTTGAAGGTGTCACCTATAAAGGGGGTAATGAGATTTGGCACGAGAGGGAAGTTCATTCCGATATATGTAGGTCTTATAGAATCCTTAAAAGGGTTGTTAATGTGGCTTATGAGTTAGAGTTGCCAGCAGAACTAGCAACGCTTCATCCAGTCTGCCACATTTCCTTGTTGAAGAAGTGTGTGGTTGATCCGGCATCAATAGTACCATTATAGAGTGGGGATGTGAAGTATAGTCTCACTTATGAAGAGGTTCCAGTTGAAATTCTTAACCGTCAAGTTCGTAGGTTGAGAAATAAGGAAGTCGCTTCAATGAAGGTTTTGTGGAGGAGTCAGTCCGTAGAGGGAGCTACTTGGGAAGAACAAGCAGCTATGATGGCCAAGTATCCTCACCTCTTTCCTTCCGATTCTGTTTCAGGTTGAGGTAATAGTTCCTCTTAAGTCTCTTAGTTTACTCTTGTGTAATTCAGTCTCAGTTTCTTGTTCCATTAGTTATTTTTGCATTTCAACATATTTGCATGTTCTTGGAACTCAGTTCAGTTAGATATCAGTTTCTAGTACTTAGTGGTAGGGATTGCAGCTCATTCCCTCTATACTCAGCTTGTTTAGACTTCATTCAATGACGAATGTTCCCAAGGGGAAGATAATGTAACACCTCGGATATTAAAATGGAGAAAGTCCTATTTTTTCAAAAAACTGGTGTCAGTACCAACGGAACCACCCACGACCGTAGGTAGAACCACAGACCGTAGGTAGAACCACGGACCGTAGGTGGGGTTCCGTTGTTAAGGTACAAATTTTAATGGTCTCTGATCCCACCCACGATCGGCCAGTACGGTACGTGGTTGGACCTACGGATCGTAGGATTGACCGTAGGTGAGGGTCAGCATTTACTTATAGGAAAATGGTTGTTGGGTCAACTTCAAACGGTCATATCTTTTAGCACAAAATGAATTAGGTGGCTTATGACATATCAAATTAAATATAATTGAATCTTCTTTCCAATGCCACCAAGTTTGCTAAAATCCAAAGATCGGAGTAAAAAGTTATGCTCGTTTTAGTGAAGTGCTATTGGACAGAGCAAGAACGATGACCCCAAATGACAGTTGGTAGTTCAAACGATGGCCTGTCAGTCCTATAGTAGATGTCACTTGTCCATTTTAAGTCAGGTCATTTTGATCCTTTTCCCAATGCATTAGGCAATTAAACTACGTCATTTGATTCCCAAACTACGTTGTTTTACTAAGTCTAAGCCTAATAATCTAGTCAGACATACTAGAACCCTCATTCTCCAAAATTCATCCAAACTTGGAGTAAAAAGATGAGGAAAGTTGACCAGCCCTGTAAAGAACAATCATAAGGTTTTCTTCAAGTTTAGCCCCAAAATCCAAAGTATTTCTCCATAGTTTTCGTCACCAGGTATATGTGATTTCACTAGTAGGTTCTTTTCATCCACTAGGTACCTACAATTAAGTCAGTTCCTTGATTCTACATACCTTGTTTAGACCTAGGGTTTGTAAAATCTTGGGAATTTGTTCTGATTTCAGTTGCTATAGAATCCACAGTCTAAATATCAAGTTTTCTTGGAAACTTTGCATAATTCCTTGTATAAAAGTTAGAACCCTAGTTTGTGTAAATTCTCTTAGTTCATAAATTATACTTGCTATGTCAGTTGAACAGATAATCATGCTCCATATTTCGAATGTCACATCAACAGTACATAAATGTTGCATTCTCAGATTGCATGTCAATATTTTGAGCTATTCAGTATATCAGTTACATTTGTGTCTTATACATATTTAGTTGGGAGTAGACTTAGCACCAAGTTGGACTAGGATTTAGCATACCGTCATAGTCCTAAAACTGCGTGCACGTGTAAGATTATAAATCCCCTCTATTGTGCATCAAATTTAATGATCACACCACAGTCATGCCTTTGTACCCCTGGCAAGGTATATTGGGTCCTCTCGATGGGCGTATACATCAAACTCCACATTTAGCTCACGTGGTTTATGTCGGCTAATAGTAGCTCCCATAGTCAGACTCTTAGTGCATTTAACCATGTTTTCAGTATTTATATCCGTATATAATTCAACATGTTATCTGCATGATTAGTACTTGGTCATTGCATTCAACTTAGCTTTTCAGTTATGTTTCAGTATTTATCTTCTTGCTCAGATTATGTCATTGCTCAGTTATGCTTTGTTCAGCTCATATATATATATGTTCAGCTTAGTAACTATATCCTGCATACTCAGTACATTCCAAGTAGTGACGCATACTATGCGCTACATCCTTTCATGATGTAGGTTCAGGTACTTAGCATCCAGATCATGCTTAGATTGATTCTCGGTTCGCATTCAACAACTTTAGTGGTTATTCCTCATATTCCGAGGACAATAGACATGCTTTGACCTTAGTCATTATTTTTTGTTTTAGTTTTGTTAGAGTTAGTTGGGGCATGTCCCAGCAACTCAACTCAGTTAGAGGCTTTTCAGACATAGTAATAGATTCAGCTTGAGTTTTTAAGTTGCTGTAAGTTATCACTAAAATCTTAGTATGTTTCATATATTCAAACTATTTGGGTTTTGTCTCCACACAAGATATTTATTGATTTAGCTTCCGCATAGTTCATGCTTTACTTAGTTATTTTCATTATGCTTATGATATGCCAGACTCAGGGTTAGCTTGGGGTCACTCGTGATCCTAGGTCCCATGTTACGTTAAGGGGGTAACCTCGGGGTGTGACAAAAATAGGGAGGCGTAACTGGCACTTGATAACCTATTGATCGACTTAGGAACTGAAATATACTAACTTAAAAAATTGTGAGACAAAAAGATCAGGCACCACAACATCTGAAATGGAAGCCTAGACCATGAAGGTCATGACTTTTATGACAATAACCCATACAAATAATGTTAGACAAGCCAAAAAATAAAGATGTACTAGCTAGCCGACGAGGCCACAACTGAAGACATACCTACTCACACACACATATATATACATGCCAAGTCTACGAGCTAGAGATTGAAACTTACAAAAGAAAACCCAGAATATTGTGTCCACAATAGCCTCTACGAGTGACATAAGCATTGTCGGGACAAGACCCTGACTATACCAAAACTGTACAACAAAAGTAAACATCGTCTAATTACCCCAGGATAAGATGGAGCTTACCAACTCACAACTGAACCTGAATTCTAGTGGGTTGGTAGATCAGGATCTCTGCCTGAACCTGTTCGCACGAAACAAAAATAGCGTCCTTAGGCAATGTGATGTCTGTACAAATAAAAATGTACTGGTATGTAAAGTTGAAAGTAGAATCATAAGTAGCTACTATGAAAGGGTAATAGAGATACCACGTGAAACTAAAACTTAAATAATCTCCATGGCTGACATTTGGCCTCCTACTATTTAAATATGCATGGTATGCTCATATGATCGTATGTCGTGAATACATTTATATAGATGCAAATGCATGACATACCCAACAAAATGCTAACAGTGGTGGTGCTTCCCGGTAGCAAATCGACATCATATTCACCAACTTGTGGCCATCGGTGACTCATACGTATAAATATAGGCAATAGGCCTCGTACCTCCCAGTTATTGCTCGGGAGTAGAATGCATAGCATGTCATGTCATGGATTCATAACACATATATGTTACCATTGTCATGTTGCCAATATTCACCCATTTGTACTCTTGTTCTCATAAACCCGTAATCACTTTCTTATGACATGTAACCATCTCATTGAACCCCATATGTTCTGCTGAATAACCTTGAAAACTTAACTCGACTTTTAGAAAGATAACCTAACCTTGAAGATGTTCATAATAAGTTTAAGGTGATTTACTTGGTTCCTAGATAATTTATAAACAAAGTATTTCAAAAATCAAGTGTTTTAATAAATTTAAACATTTAACTTATATTTGAGAGTTTTGAAAATCGTGTGTTACGTTAAAGATTTTTCATAATAAAATTTAGTGGGTAAAGAGGGTTGTTTGCAAATAATAAAGGTATCCCGTAATATTTTTAAGTCACACCACCGAAAGAAGAACAAGAATTCATACATATAATCAACGAAACCGATTAAATGACATTTAGATGTTGAATACCTTATTTATCCGAACGAATGAAATATCAAAATACTAGAATTATGTAAATAATTTAGCTAAGATCCCAAGGCCTTTCATAGAAGGTCTTTCTAGAAAGAGAATAGTAAAATATCACATTTGGCGTTTTAGAAATTTTCTAAGAGTCTTGGTAAAATGAATGACAGAGCTTAGCCTTAACATACATTTCCAATGAGCGCTAGAATACCCATAGTTTCTTCACGAAAGTTGTCCTTATGTCCTAAGCTTCACAAACACTATATGCACACAACTGTTACGCACCTACAAACAATCCATAATTGAGCTTAAATCGACATATTTTCCATATGGCCCCAACTTGGCGAAACGTCTGTAGAACTTCGTAAAAACAATCATAAAAGATCCCCGAGATGATTACCTTAGAAAACTAAGTGTAAACCTTGAAGAAAAACCAATAACTGCCAATTTATATCTTCAAAAACTAGCTCCAAACACAGCTAATAGAAGCGAAAATGGTTACCACGTGTAGAGATCATGTTTCTAGGCACGGGGGCAACCTTTAATGGTAGAAATCACTAATATTAACCTTCATCATGCAATAACTCCATTACAACCCTCTATTCATCTTTATTTGTAGTTAGAAAGTAAAAAGAAACGTTTTTATAGGTTAAAACGTCGAGTAACCAACATACCACATTTTTTTGTCCTGATCTTGTTTGTGACCCGAATTCTGCCTAGACAGTCTGCAGTAAAACCGTCTTAAATTTTTTACTCTGATGTCGATTGGATAAGGAGTTTTGTCGTTGAAAACTAGACTCATAGGCCTTCGATTTAATAGGTCATGGGCCTTGTAA
Source organism: Solanum verrucosum (assembly GCF_900185275.1). Taxonomy (NCBI): domain Eukaryota; kingdom Viridiplantae; phylum Streptophyta; class Magnoliopsida; order Solanales; family Solanaceae; genus Solanum; species Solanum verrucosum. The sequence goes on from NW_026020470.1 coordinate 426,900, forward strand.
CTCTTTAGATATTGGGAGAAAACATCCAAGACGTTTGACCCAAAGTTAAGAAAATTTTATTAGAGAAACTTCGATAAGTTTTGCCGACCTTAGTTTTACTAATTTTCTTGACTTCAAAACTTCACATACAACCATTGTGATATTATATTATCTCGTAACACATTATATTTAGCATGTTAGACACTCATAGAATTATCCCAACGTATAAGATAATTTAAACTTTTTGAACGGGCGAAGTGTTACCCGAGCCATTTCTTCAATCCCAAACATTGTTTGAGGGGTCCCTTTGACCTATAACATTAGTTTAGTTCCTTGATATTTTCACCTATTTGCAATATTAATCTCAAATATACCACACAAAGTCATATACACCTCACATAACCACGCTATACTACGTCACATATATTATGCAAGAATAGAGAAAAAAAATATGGGATCTTACAACATTGTTTCACTATAAAATCATTAATGTATCTAGTTCAAGTTATAGATTAAGTCATGTTGTCATATCGGTTCTTATCATGTCATAGAAAGATCCAGCACAGTCAACTCATCAAGCCCACAAATATAGCACATTAGCAAAATTTGGAAGGGTATCAATTTTCATGCTCTTATGCCTTCTTGCTTTCATTTTTAGTCTACATCAACATTTATACTATCCTAAACATGTTGGTTCAACAAAAATTAAGACAATTTCTTGGGGAAAAAGAACACAGGCAAGAAAACCCAAGGAAGGATTGTAAGTTGTTACTCAGACTTCACCATAATACTCACAATCCATTCACCCCACACTCACAGAAAATATAGTGCAATGTCCTCAATGCACAAAAATATAATGTAATACATGGGGTGAGACAAACCTGTGGTGCATAGGCACCAAAGACCCATCACAAATTGGGTGGGTCCAGTTGCCCGAAACACATTGGATCAGTACGAGTGATGTCCTCAGTAACACCCTCAATAGTAGTGGGAGCACCATCAGTAGTGCTTCTCGATCCAGATTCAACTTGGAGACAACTCCATAACTCTCCGATGCCTCAACTCCTCATTAATAATAGGCTGATGTTGGGCTACCGCAAGCTGTTGTTTCTCCCTTTTTCTTGCTCGTATCTCCTTCTCTGGATCAGTAGTGGTCCCAAAAGTGTGTATGCGCTTACCGGCCACACAAGGGGGAGGGCGGGGTCAAGAGAGGGTATCTCATCTTCAAATAGTACACTCAGCACCACATTATCATCATCTAACTTGGGTGTAGGCTCTAGGACATCCTCCATTGGAGTAGTAAGAGCATCAACATCAGCTTGGAGTTTGGCTAACTCCGTCTGGAAAGTAGCCAGATCAATAGTATGCCCATGCTGAGGCCTCTCCTTCACCCTGAGCTCTAATGCATCTATTTTCCGATTCATTTCCTAAATCTTCCTATCAACTTCTGCCTCAATCCTTGTTTCTGGCTCCTCAATAAACTTCTTCATCCAAGGCCACAAATGTTGTAGAAGAGTGGCTGTTTGAGTCTCCAACATCTGGACTCGAGCAAGTGGTAGTAAAGCAAACCCAAAAGGGGTAGGAGCACGAGGTGTGCTCGCAACGTGACCAGATGAAGTGGAAGGGGGAGCCTGGACATCGGGCTCCGCGGTAGTGGCAGGAATAGTCTCATCCTCTACCCGCTTCACCCCAACCTACTCAACATCAACAACAGTAACATCACCCATGGGTGGTAAGTCAATTTGTATACCTTTTCTAGGAGCTTCTGGGTTTTCATCATCTTTAATGAGTCCCATATCAACCATTTTATCCGCCTTTATCATCTTATCACAATGCCACACCGAAATTGAAGCCTCTCTACATAGCTGAAAAATGAGGGAAGGAAAGGGCATGGTGATCGTCCTCCAAAACTCCCTCTCATATATCTCCGTGATGATGATCCGGGAGAAATCAATCTCTAAACCTGCCATAATTGCTTCGAGCATCACCGCTCAGGCTCAAGTCACAATGTTATCCACCTTTTGGATAGGCAATGTCATATGACGCACCCATTATGTGCTCTCTCTATTCTCCATAATATGACGTGCCATCCACCTTCATAGGGACTTTCGCTACTTTGCGTTCTTCATAAAGGCCCTACTCTGCACAATCCCCATCATGTAGTCATAGTCTACTGTATTAATCGGTAGAGTATGTGTCGAGCCGTAAATAAAACATCGGATGGTGGTCTCTGAAAGGTCAACAAGGAAGCACCACACCAATGTGGTCAGCAATGGAGGTTGTGCTAATGGCTTAGCTTGTGGTAGCAAGGCATTCTCCACTATCGTTGCATAAGAAGAATAAAAATCCCTAACCATATCCGAGCTATACATGCCTGGATTTTCCGACATCCACTCATACCTATGCCAGGTGAATAACTCATAAATCTGTGGCACCGTGTGGAGGCTGCCAGTAAGTACCTGTCTCTCCTCAGTGATGGTCTGGGCAAACTTTTTATGCTCATTTACAAGCAATCCATCTTAAAATATCTAGTACATCCCTTTGACGCACCACCTATTCGGCTCCATGTATAAGAGGATTAGCTCATAACGAGTACCAAGATGGTCATGGGCCAATCTCGTACTAGTGGCATCAGAAACTAAGGAAGCAACTGAACCTGAGCTGAAACCAAAGCTGGCACTACAACACAATCTATTTTTAGCTACAAAATTTAAGCTACAAATTCGAAAATCGTGGCTATTATTTAGTAATAGCTACAAAAATTTTAGTTTTATAGCTATTTAAAAATTAGTAAATTTTCTTAGCCACAAAAATTAATTTGGCGAAGTTAAATCCTCATTTTTGTTACAATGCTAATAATTGTGGCAATAATTATATGAATAGCTACAACTTTATTGCTACAATTCAATTTTATAGCTGGTTAAAATTTTTTACCACACAATAAAAGTTATTGTAGCAATAGCAACTTTTTAGCCACAATAAATTATTTGAAACAAAATGATGTAGCTAAATAAGTATTTTTGCTTCAAGGTATAAAAATTTGTGGCAATAGTTAACTGATATAGCCACAAGTATTTTGCTATAGTAAAATTTTGTAGCTAATGATTAATTTTTGCCATGAGTTGAAATTTACCATAGCAATAATAACCTTTTAGCCACAATAAATTATTTAAAATAAATTATTATAGCTAAATAAATATTTTTGCTTCAAGTTGTTAAAAAATGTGGCTAAAGTTTATGATATAGCTATAGATTTACTGCTTTAATAAAATTTCGTAGCTAATTTTTTTGGGTCACATGTTGAATTTTTTTGGTATCAATGATAATTATTTTATCCATAAAAGTTTAATTAAAACAAAATATTATGGCTAAGTAAATATTTGTTTTGCGTACTAAAAAGCATGACAATGGTTGGTTGAATAGCTATAATTATGTGCCATGATGACGAGATGATATAGCCACAAATATATCATTGTGTTAAAATTTTGTAGCTTATAATTTTTTTTTATCACGGGTTAAAATTGTTGCAACAATAATAATCTTTAGCAACGTCAAAATATACCTTTCTTGCATCTAAATATAACTGGAGTTATTAATCATTCAATTCAATTTTACACAGTCTTATTTGTAAGTTTCAAATATAGTTCAAATAAGTAGTTAATTATATTTTAATTGATTTTAATTAATTAGTCATATCAAATTTAAACAAAATTTCTCGAAGTCTCGCCTTAAACTTCATCCTGATCAAGTGCTTCCATAATTAGTATTTGTCTCAAATGTGTTTCATTGAAGTAATACATTTATCGATCTATTGTAATTAGTTGCGTCAATCATTCAATACAATTTAATTTTATATATGATTTAATTTGAATAAATAAGTGATTATATTAACTTTGATTAACTAATTATAGAATATTTAAACAAAACTTTAACAAGTCTACTCAAGCTTCATCCTGATCAAGTGATTCTAGAATTGTTATTTGACTCAAACATGTTTCATGAGAACATTATCCATCAATCTAATGTAAATAAAGGTATTAATAATTCGATTTGATTTTATGGGCATAATTTTAATAAATAGGTAATGATATCTAACAATTTTATTAATTAATTTATCAAACTTAAGAAAAGGTACTTCACTAAGTCTCGCAAAAGTTCCATCTTGATCAAGTGCCTCAAAAATTACTATCTTTTAGAGAATTTTTCTTTGTAATTAGTTTTGTTAATCATATTATTCGATTCAATTCAATTTTACAATGGCTTAATTGTAAGTTTCAAATATAAATTAAATAAATATATGATTATATTTACTTTAATTAATTAATTATATCAAATTTAAGCAAAACTTCAATAAGTCACACTTAAGTTTCATCCTGGTCAAGTGTTCTGAGAATTATGATTTGACTCGCGTATAATATTCTGAAATAATATAATTATCGTTCTAATTTAATTATAGTTGATCATCATTCATCTCAATTCAATTTTAAAGAATCTTACTTGTGAGTTTCAATTATAATTTAAATAAATAGGTTATTATATTCGATTATAAGTATTTTGATAATTTTAAGTTTACTCAAACTTAATCTATATTTATACCTTTGTGATATACTATTAGTTTAAATTAATTAATAATTTTTATAAATATAATTATAACTAGTTGACCTAAGAATTTAATAATTGAATATAGTTAATATTTTAGTGTATGTATACCATTATTTATATCTAATACAAATTAGTTTTAAATAATACTCCATTTGTTCACTTTTACTTATCACTTATTTCTAAAATAGATTTTAACTTTTACTTGTCACCTTTAACATATCATAAAAGGGAATAAATATATTATTATTCTTTCATATTTTACCCTCAATATTAAATAATTATTTTCTAAATTATTTTTCAAGACATCATTTAATAGGGGATAGTTTGGTAAAATACCTATATCACTAATTATTTTCTTAATATATTGTCAAGTCAAACTATGACAAGTAAAAGTGAACAGAAGGAGTCATATATAATAATTTAATAAGTTATAAATAAAATGAGTAAATGTGATTGTATATCGAATATAGTAATATAATAGTTTTACGGTTTTACCTAAAGAAAATTAAAACCAAAGCTTCTTTTTTATGAAATAATGAGGAGGGAAAACAAATTTAAAAGAATTCATGAAAAATATCCCTCCAAATCGTTTCCCTCCTAATTACAGCCTTCTTTTCCTATTAGAGAGCAAAAATAAAAATGACAAAAAGAATTGGAAAGCCAAAACCCTAAATTCTCTAAACAGATCCAAAATCCATTCATGAAGAGAGGAGCATCAGATTCCTTTATCTCAAATTCAGAAAACAAAGGTACTGAATTTCTATTGTTTCTTTAACTTATATTTAAAAACGCCATGAGTATAATGCGTATTATACATTTCAGTTTTAATATCACTATGAATATTCTATAAGCAAAAGTTTCTTGTAGCACTTGCAATGAAAATTCAGTATGTAGTATGGGTTAGAAGCTTTTGATTATCTAATAAAAGTAAAACTTGGATGTGAATGTGAAGGATATTTAGGGGTGAAGATTGAAGGGTGTTAGGATTGTATCTAATGGGAAATTAGTTCAAACATACGTTTATATATTACATCTGATGTCCAATTTATATGGTGTAGTTTGAGTACTTGATTTGATGTTTAAGAAACAAAAAATGAAATTTGTGGTCTAATATTTTTATAGGCTACAATTGTAGTGATATAGAAGTATTGCATTACAAAAGTAAAGAAAAATTAGAAAGCTAATGATGAATTCTGTAATGAACTCTGTAGATTTATTTTATAAGGGAAAAAGGGTTGTAACTTTTGATATCAACGATGCCAATTTCTAAATCGTTGTTGCTAAATGGTTTATTATTTTCTTTATATCTCTTAACAGATTTTGGACTATATGATACTTGAGAAATATCTTTTAGTTTTACCATTGTTGTCAAACAAGAAAAATATGCAAATTGGCCAAGTCAAAAATCCTCAAAAATTGGTCATAGAAGATGTTAAAGGAAATTTTAGTAAAAATAATGTTTTTAGGTAAAATATATGATTATATGTACTCCTTAAATTCTATATATAATGTAATTATTTTTGCCTTTTGATACTATTAATTTACTTTATCGAAATTTTGCAGGTAAATTTGTAGAATTATTAGAACAACTTGGAGATAATGGCATGAGAAAAAGGAGAAGACGATGCCACTTAGAGCCTTAAGCAAGATACTACTATCGTAATAGCTCTTATAAAAGAATTATGTATTGTAAATGTTCTAAAATTGAAATATGTAATTATGTGAAACTTGAAATCTATTTTGGAATTTAAATTTTGTAATTTTGATCCTATAGTCGAAATTTTTGTGATTAATAATTCTTATGGCGATATCCTTCATTTGTAGCAATGGAATTTTATAGTTGTGGCTAAATCTATATATAGATTATAAAAAATTATAGCTATACATTTTCATCTTTTAACTTTATAGAAAAATAAACAAAAATAGCTAGATAATTGTGTATTTTGTCGAAAAAGTTGAATTCTTAGCCATGTATAAAAAAAGTTGTGGCAAATACTTTAATTCATAGCTATAAGTTTTCTAACTCGTAGCTAAATACAAATGTTATTGCCACAAGACTAAAATATAATATAGCCACAAAGTAAGATTATTCATAGCAAACAAATCAAGTGTTTTGCCACAACAAAATATATTGTGGCTACCATATAAAAGATGCTACATAATTTATTTGTCGTGGCAAAAAATTTAAATGATTTGCTATAGGTATATATTTTGTAGCAAATTTTCTATATCATTACAGCTACAACATCATTATTTTTGTAGCTATAAGTGTTAGTCCTTAGCCACAGATCATGTAAAGTCTGTAGCTAACTATTAGCCACGCTACATCTTGCTACGAATGCTACGGAAACAAAAGTTATGGCTAAAGTGTTTAGCCACGGACTTTTTGGTATTTATCTACGATGAATTTTGTAGCTATATACGCATTTTCTTGTAGTGTGGATTTAGACAGTGACTTCATGTTCTCTGTATTGGAAGGTTGGGCCCCCTCTTCAAACTGGGGGGCATCATCATGACTTGGCGAATCCTCCCCATCCGATAGCACGACCTAAGGAGAGTGTTGCCTAGTAGTCCGAGGTGAAGTGGGGGAGTTTCGGGGATTCTCGGGTTCATACTCTGACCCACACAAATGCTCTATCATCCGGCGTGAAAGGGCCACATACTTTGACTTTCCTTGTATTTCGTAAGGGTTCACCTATAAGAGACTTATTAGTAACCAAAGTACCTTAAACAAACCAATAAAAATGTAAAACAAAATTTTTTTGAACTTAAATGTTTTTTGAGAGGCTAGCTGTTTTGGGACCTATGAGAGGTATAGATGGGCTATCGAATGAATGACAAACCGTAGATGCCCACCGTAGGGCAAGAAGCCAAATTTTATGTCCCAGTAGTTGGAGTGATGGTTCACCAGAACAGTCCGTCGATGAAACGACGAACCATAAGCCAAACTATGGTTCGCAACTTAAGCTACTTTATATGAAGCAATAATATATAATTAATTCTTTTGACGAACTTTAATAATAGATATAAAGAATCTCAAAGATTAGTCTTATACTTTTTAACACAATAAAAATATTTTATCAATATTTCTCATATATCTTAGAAAGAATATTAATGAATATCTATCTATATATAATAGGAGAAGAAAAAAATGCCACATATTAGCACCACAAAAAATGGGCTTTTTAAATAATTATAAATTATTAATTATATGTAATATAATTAAATAATAAATTACTAATATTATTTATTTTTAAAAAATGAAAAAATAAGAATAATTATTAATTCACTAAAAAGCAGTTTTTACCACTTTTAAAAAAATTAAAATTTACAGTTACTTTAATTTTTTACTGTTTTTCAAAATTTAAATAAAAATAAAAATTGTAAAAATTGAGGGTAATTTATTAATTTTAAAATTCAAAATAAAAAAAATCAACACGTTAGTCATTTGACATCAATTTGAAAATTATTAAAATTAATTTACAATTTGAAAATAAAAATAAAAATTGCAATCACGGGAAAAAGAAAAGAGAAAAGAACTGAACTTTTTACTGTTTTCTAAAATTCAAATTTTAATAGAGATAACTACGATATATTCTTCCTAGAACTGCTCCTAAATAATAGGGATACATTAAAAGAATAACTGAATTCTCTATATTACGGTAGAGAAAATGCTCCTAAATCGTAGTTATTTTATCTAGAATAAAATATAATAAATAAATTGAAAAAATAATTAAAAAAACAGTAGTTGAAAACTGTTCGTAGGGAAATGGGGTAGTTACCTTTTTTTTGGAAAAATCACCCCATATACACATTTAAGAGTAAATATTACGAATTTTAAATCTATTTTAAAAAATTCTTGCTTGTAACAGATTATTTACGGGTTATGACATATCAATTAAATTTAATTTTATTTAAAAATCAAATTATATTTATTTAATAAATTATTAATCTATTTAAAGGTTTTTATTATTAATTAATAATAGGTAATTAATTTGATTTTACTTCCTTTTTTTAGAACTAAAATTTTCAGTTACTCAATTTTAGGGATTTTCTCCATACACGTTTTCTTTCCTTGTTTACCGTTACCATCCTCATTCGTCAATCCCACCCCCCTCCCCCACGCTTATTCACTCCTAGACGCCACAACCCACTATCCCACTTTCACCATTGTTTCTCATCAAGTCTAACTTTAAAATAGTCCATCCCCCTCCCCCACGATTATTCATCATCATGTTTAAGAAACCCATTGAAACTCCTGGAAAGAGTCCCAGATTTGATGGAACTTCAATTGATGATGTTCATGCTCCATCGTTCAAAATATTATCACAAACACCCCCGCCTAAAACTGTTGAAATTCCGGCGACCGGTGGTTCCTCTCGATCGAAGAATCAAAAAGATAAAAATAATGAAGCAAAGGAAAGTGTGATTCCGACAAATCAAAAGGGGAAGAAGAGGAAGGAGAAAACACTTGTTGAAACCACTCCTGATTCTGATTCCGATTCGGATTTTGTTAGTCAAACAAAAAAGAAAAAAGGAAAAAAAATCAACAAATGTTTAAGTTTCTCAAACATCAAAACCATCTACAAGAAGACAAACAAAGAAGAAGGAATCGGAATTACCAAAATACAAAAACCCCAAAAAAGTTGTAAGGGTAAGTACTTTATTTAATTTATTTTCACATTACTCAAAATAATTATTTTTTTATATCACATTATTCTTATTATTGTTTTCAAAATAGTTGTTTGTGTGAAATTTGTTTCAAATCTGAAAAAAATATTTATGGATTTGATTATAAAATTTGGGTGATGTATTTTGTATGAATTATTAAAAAATGTTTATAGATTTGACTATAAAATGGTATGAATTATGTATTAACATTAATGTTATTGTATCTTAATTGTGTATAAACATATGAATTATCAACAATGTTGTTTTTGACATGGGAGTTGTTGAAATCGATGCAAAGTACCATCGTGAAAGGTATGCCACAATCCTGTGGCATTATGGAAAAACAAAGAATGAGGATGGCACGATCACTACTGGTACGATTGCTAGCAAATTTGGTGGACCCCGCATAACAAAAGAACATGTTCCGAATACCACCAATTATCCTACACCAAGACCACCGACAAGAAATTTGAAATAGTTTATTGCAGCTTCTACTTTTTAAGAATTACATATTATTTTTTTTAACTTTTGGATAATTTTTTTCTGTTTAACTTATGAATATTTTTTTCTGTTTAAGTATTTGATGATATATAATACCATATGTTATCTTCTATCCAGATACCATCTACACATGAATTAATATTTGGCTATTATAATTTCAGAACACTGGTATTATACAGACTTCATACAAATTGGATTCACTATTTTAAAGTATCATTGTATTTCTAAATAGTAAACTCATTGGATGAAACGTGTATGAAAATTGATTTATACGTATATGACTATGATTTTAATATAAGGGGTTGGGTATTGTATGAATCGTGATATGATTTTTATATACAAATGTTATGAATTGTGTTTTCACATCTGTCTGATTTTCTTTTGAATCTTCATATGGTATGAATGATTAAATTGGTATGAAAATGATATCAATTGTCAAACTAGTGATTTTTTCTTAAAATGTCACATTGTAACGACCCATTTGGTCGTTTTGAGTACTAGAGCTTTTTATTTCAAAAATAACTTTCCGATAGATTCTAAATGGATATTTTGGACTATTCATAACTACAATTATGAAATTAGTGGGATAGTTTTAATAATATACTTAGTTGGTGGTTATAGAAGATAGTTAAAATTAATAGTGGTCACTTTTACACTTTTATAATTAGTCTGTAAATAGTTAGGGTAGTAAATAATCTGCAAAAGAAACAAGAAAGAAAAGGAGGCGAGAAATTTTTTCAACGGGGTCGACCTAGAGCGAGTGACTGCTCTTTCAGGTGAGATCTTCGAAACTTTCAATCTTTTATATACGTAGTGTAACCAGTATTATACAGACTTCGTACATTTCGGATACACTATTTTAAAGTATCAGTGTGTTTCTAAGTTGTACACTCATTGGATGAAACGTGTATGAAATCTAATTTATATGTATATGACTATAACTTTAATATTAAATCTTGGATATTGTATGAATCGTGATATGATTTTTATATACAAATGTTATGAATTGTGTTTTCATATTTGATTATTTTCTATTCTACACATGTTGTTTGAATGAAAACTGAATTAAATTTGATTAATATGTGTATGACCATAACTTAAGCTAGAGTTGGAATGAAACATGAATACAATTGGCATGAAGTTTGTTATAATTTTATTTATAATATGACACCAGTTGAAAACCAAATTAATATTCATGATAACTTACATTAAATACTCGGGATACCAAATGAACTCCATAATTACCTTCTTATAATTATCACTAATATATACAATATCTTTAAACTAGAATAAATTTTATTTGTAACAGTAGGCATTCTGTATGATTACTGAATGAACAGTGTATAAAGAATGAATAGTATATTAAACATTAAGCTATAATGCACTTCAAACCAATTATGTTTCGTATCAAAACAAAACATTAATATAACCAACAAAATAAATAGTCATTAGTTTTGCACAGGATAATTTGAACATGTCTTCCTGTTGTGGCTAACTTGATGACATCTACTGCAGGTAACTTTAGACCTTTTGAATTTCACTTAGCAAACCCCTTCCAGCGTTCAAGTTGCGGTCTTCCTACCGTTCTCTTTGGACTTTCGCAAGGGATAGGTTCATATATAAAAATCATTATAATAACAACAAAATTATACCCATTTGTCTTTATTTTTCATACATCATTCAGATAGTACATTACAAAACACTTTTCATACTCACTAAATACACATTTCAAACTCACTTAATACACATTTCATACTTACTTAATACACATTTCATACAACAATCATCATTCATTCTAAATATATACATTTCGCTCGTACCAAATACTTCATTGCTATCAAACAACTTTATACAGAAATGACAAAACTAATATAAACACTAAACTTACAAATTTACAACTTAAAACACCTGTCATATAATTCGTCAAACTTCCAAATAACTTTTTTTACAGATTACTAAACACACTTTCATACAAATTTCAATTTATTTATTCTATCAAATTCATTATCAACTTAAATCACTTTTCATACAATTCGTCAAAATTCTAAATAACTTTTTTAATAGATTACTAAACACACTTTCATACAAATTTCTTTCCATTTATTTTATCAAATTCATTCAAAAATATACATTTAATTAATACTTCAAGAAAAAAAAATAGTATTCAAAATAACCACAAAAACAACAAATCAGTAATACTATATATTTCACAACAGTTAACAAAAAGTGATATCACCTTAAATATATTGACGATTTACAGTTTTATCATTTTTTTTTTCATTTCACTGTAATTTAAAAACAAACAATAAACAATAATAAATACTAACCTGAAGGATCTCATCTTCCACCATGTTTAATTAATATTGATACGTTGTTGTCCATCACAACAAAATCAATTTTTTTCAAATATAAAAGAAAAACTTCAATTACTCGATACTGAAAAAAATTTCTGGCAGAACAATGAAGAGAGAGAAACGTTGAAAAAAAAAGAGATAAAATCTTATTTTTATTTGATTTTAACTAATTTGAGTGAATTAAGGATACTAAATAATCTTAATTAGTTTGGATCTCTTATTTCGTGCCAATTATTAAGTATCTACATTAAATTCAAATTAAATTAACACCACAATTTCAATTTTTTTACCTTTTTACCATCAATTCCGTTTTTTTTTAATTCTTCTTTTATTTTTTTATTTTTTTTAAACAATTGTTTTTAATTATTAAAAGCATTTTTTTTAATAATTTGTTAGAACCTGAAATTTTTAATGTTATAACTTGAAATTCTAAATCTACTGCTATAACTCGAAAATATTAATATAATATATGTCATATATGAAATTTACACTTACTTTTTCCTTCTTATTTTTTAATTTATTAAATTCTATTCATACAACATGTCTTATCTAATAAAATAAAGAAAAAGAATTCAATTAAAATAAAATAATCTAATATTAAAAAATAAATTTTAAAAATGATTTTAAGAAAAATAAAAGAAAATAAAAACTGTGGATTTTCGTAGGAAAAATGGGAAAGTTTTTTTTCTTTATTTTTAATTTATTAAATTCTATCCATTGTTGCCTTATTTAATAAAATAAATAAACAATTTTAAGTTCAAAATAAGAAGAAGAGGAAACCACGTCCTTTAAAAATATAAATCTCAAAATTAGCCACCACAAAATACCTAAATAATTAATTTAAATTTAAATTTCAAATAATAACTAACCTTATCTCTAAATCAATGGTATTTGATCTAGAGTAAAATATCGAGTAATAAGTAAATTTTAAAAATGATTTATTTATTAAAAAAACAGAAGTTAAAAACTGTCCGTAGAGAAATGGGATAGTTACTTTTTTTTTTTTAATTTATTAAATTATATCCATTCAACATGCCTTATTTAATAAAAGAAAGAAAAAAGTTTCAATCAAAATAAAATATAAAATAATTTAATAATAAAAAAATGATTTTTTAAAATGATTTTTTTAAAAAAAAAATGATGATAAGAACTGTGAATTTTCATAGGGAAAATGGGAAAGTTTTTTTTTTTTCCTTTTAATTTATTAAATTCTATCCATTCTTGCCTTATTTAATAAAAAAACAGAAGTTAAAAAAAAAGACCACGTCCTTTACAAAAGTAAATCTCAAAATTGGCCACTATAAAATATCTAAATAATTAATTTAAAATTTAAATTTCAAATAATAACTAAATTTGTCCTTATTAATAATTTAAAATTTAAATTTCAAATAATAACTAACTTTAACCTTATTAATAAATATAAACTTCATAATCCACATCTTTAAAAAATACTTTTCTTAACAACATCATCCACATTCTTATGCCAACTCTTCAAAATACAAATTCAAACATTTATTTATCAAAAGATATATTCAAATAAAAATCTAGATTTGATTACACTCATAAAAAAATTGAGGGGACATATAGTAGTGTATGCTGTATTTATATGCCCTCTTTCTTAATTGTTTGATGTGAAATTATTTTGTTATGATTGAAGGAGAATAACCACTATCCTCTCCAATGCAGCAAGGAAGAAAAAGAAACTGACATAGAGAAATGGAGGAATTCTGAAGAATTTCATGGGGGTGGACCATACATGTCATATTTCAATATTTTTAGTACACAAATTAATACTATAATAATTCTTTTATCAATTTAGTGATTTTGCATTACAGCTAATATATATTTTTTTATATGCAGATTGTGTGTTATATGCCTACTTTCTTAATTGTTGATGTTTGATGTAAAATTGTTTTGTTATGATCGAAGGAGAATGACCATCATCCTCTCCAATGCAACAAGAAAGAATAAAAAACTGACGATAGATAAATGGCGGAATCATGAAGAATTTTATGACAGTGGACCATGTATGTCATCTTTCAATATTTTTAGCAAATAAATTATTATTATAATAATTGTTTCATCAATTTAGTGATTTTGCATTACATTTAATATTTTTTTTATATGCAAATTGTGATGGTTTACTATGAGCTATGCCACTATATTATTTTCTCTGTCTACTATTAGGTGAACTCAATCAAGTAGTATTTTGTACTGTTATTATTTTGAATTTTTCATTTCTTTGTTTTTTAATTTTAATAGAAAATGAATACATTTTACCACGTAAATTAAAAAATATATATTTTATTATAATCGAGTTGACATTTTCAAATTGCTAATTTTTGTTGTCATTTATAAACTATTACTATATTGAAACTATTGCTCATATTATTATGGTTATTTGATTTATTCACACAATATTCTCCTCTCATTATTCGTTAGTTCATGTTTAGTTGATTCTTCAAATTCTTCATATTTTAAGAAACTTTATCATTTTTTATTTTTTTATTTTTATATACAGTTTGTGATGATCGTACTACAACAAATTATGTTAGTATTTTTTTTTTTTGGTTACTCTGACAATGTAAACACGGACAAGGAGTGAACAAGTAGTATATTTTTATTTTGTTGGTTTGATCCTCAAGTTTTAATTAGTCGAGTAATTAGTATGTTGATTTTGTTTCTTTGATACTTTTTAATTAGTTGAGTTGATGCTTCCAAGTGCTAATTTATGTTGCGATTTAATTTATTATATTGAAAATAATGCTCAAACTGCTAATAATTTTTTGAATTATTTTATGTCTTCAATTATTCTCTAATATATATTTCTGTTATGATTTAGATTATTATATTAAAAATAATGCTCAAACAGTTACATATCACCAAGATTTGTATATGCATTATCTAGATATAGCAATTTTTTAAGCATCAATTTCTTATCAATAATTATTGCAAACTGTTAGTTTTTGTTGATTCTTTTTCCCTTTTTTATTTATAATTTATAATTTTTAATAATTTTAAGTTTTTTTTTTCTTACGCAGTGATTGGTGAATTCGGTGAATTTGTATTTTTATTTTGATATATTGTTAGTCGCTTATTATCTACACATATTTAATGTATACTATTTATTTGATAATATTATTTACTAATAAGTTAAATTTTGAAATTGTCAAGAAATCAATATTTAATTATATTTATCAACAAATCGTGCAATGCGATGTGTATCATTTATTTGATAATATTATTTAAAAATAAGTTAAATTTTTTGGAATTGTCAAGATCAATATTTGTGATTATATATCAACTAATTGTGCAACGGGTGGGCACGTATACTAGTTATATATAAAATATAGGTATTGTTGAATTTCCAAAAAAAAAAAAGAATAATGTGTCGAGTCTAGTGTCTCGTAGACTATGAATCAGACCTAGAAAAAATAAGATTAAACTAACCGAACAAATGGTGAAGTGTAGAATTTTGGGGACCAAAACTTTTTTTTGTAAGCTCATAGTCTTATTCTATCACATTATACTTGCACAATCTTTGTCGTTATCGCGGTTCTACATGAAGAAATCGTGTGCGTGTCTTGGTATTCATGAGTGCTTTAGAAATGTGTCACAATTTCATAGAAGCGACACCAATTCACACCCACATAGATCCATCCATCAAGTGTATTCTGCTGAGCAATATACCACCTATAAAGGATATGGTAATTAATTAAGAGTTTACAACTCAACCTCAGTTTCCTTGCACATTTTAACTAAATGCACATCATAATAGATCATAGATAGGACAAAAGTTTATAGTACAAAAGATCAAACAATGACTTGTTATTACGCATATGAACCTAATTCATGAGATTTTCAATCACATAGGTTGGGTTACCATCATGTTCGATATACAACTTGACAATAGACCTATTTGAAGCTTCATTTATTAATATTTTCCCAAATCTTTAGTCAAAGAATTGACCAAATTCACTTCGAACTTCACGCAATTGATGGATATAATTCCATCTCTTAAAAGAAGTTATATTACTCTTTGTCTCAAATCAATGTAATCACTTGTTAAGAAATTACTTTATCACTTAGCACCATTATCATCCAACTCCATTATATTTAGCTAATTTTTAAATCATCCACACACAAGATGAGCACATATTGAATTTTGAATAACAAGATCAAGTGAAATCTTCTCACTTTAAAAATTAATGACATAACTTTAATAAGACACTTTACCCCCATATTTTCAAAAGTTTACTTTGGAAAAAATATTTCTATATAGCAAGTTCAATCAATTTATCATAAAGGAATTCCATCATATAAATGATAAGTTGATAACATAGCTTCACTCAAAAATTATATATCTTCATTCAAAAATTTATATTTTTACTCTAGTGTTGATAACACCCAAACTACTCTAAAAAATAAATTCGAAGAGTAAACGATCGTTATCAATAAAACTACTCAATTAAGAGCTGGGGTCGAATCCCACAAGGAATGGTTTAGTGATAAGAATTTCACTAGGAAATTGAAAATGTGCACATATGCATTGTAGTATGTTAGAAAATAAATTTGAAGAGTAAACGATCGTTATCAATAAAACTACTCAATTAAGAACCGGGGTCGAATCTCACAAGGAATGGCTTAGTGATAAGAATTTAACTAGGAAATTGAAAATGTGTACATATGCATTGTAGTATGTTAGAACAAGAGAGTGGATAATTCCACCAAATTTACTAAAAGTTTGATGTGTCAACAAGTATCACAATTAAACTAAAGATCAAGGAATCAAGCAATTAAGAGAATAACTAGGGGTGCAGGGATTGAAATCGATGTCACATAGGGGTAGTTATGTTGCTCAATTATTCTAAATACTCACGGATAGGCTGGGTAACATTCAATGACACTAATCTTCTTTCAATCTCATAGCACCATTTCATAGAATCTCCTTTCGGTCTCATCTATGTGAATTACATATTACCTTACGTGAATCTCTCTTTTGAGCAGACCTCTCTTTTCAAGCAAGTCATAGACATCAAACCTAAATTGCATGTATCAAACTGATTACCCACTTCAATTAATCTCTTCCGAGCATCAATCGAAGATCGAGAATAGAAATTAAGTTTGCAACTTTAAACCATGAATTAACCCCATGCTAATTGTTCCAAATCCATGAATGCATAGCAATAAAACAGAGCAAAACACAATACCCACTACATTAAATCAACACTCAGTCCAATAATTGCACCCCTAGAATTGGGATTTTAGTCACCCATAACAAAAAGTAAAGAAATTGTACCTATCATGAGAGCACCCATGAATGTGATGAAATGAAACAATTATAATCGACACCCACTTTAATTTCAACTTCCAATTGTTACTTGCAAAATTAAAATTGAAAATCCCATAACTCAAGATGTTCTTCACAAGGTGAAATATCTTATACACAAAAACTCTCAATATATACACTTTTCAGAACTCTCCAAAAAGCATTACAAAAACTCTCTCCTGTGGGATATTTATAGTTTCCCAAATTTTGGCCTAAAATTCACTATGTGACCAACTCAGCGACATTAGTTGAGCTCGCCGAACATGATCAGTGAATCACCATCTATTCCCTAGCTCGCCCTTCTTTTTCTCTAGGCTTCAGGTGTTTGAACCTCAGTCGACAAACTTGATTGAGTTTACCTTTCACACTCGGAGGATCGCCAATTACCACCTTAGTTCGTCTTTCACTACTAAAAAAACAGTGAATACCAACCTAAAAATTTCCGACCTCAAATGGAGGTCGGTAATTTCCGACCTCCGGAGGTCGGTATTTACAAGTAGTCAGTTTTTATGCAAAATAAAGCGGGAAAAATAAATTCCGACCTCTGGAGGTCGGAATTTTTCCCGGAAAAAATGAATTACAATAAAAATACCGACCTCATGAGGTCGGTATTTTTTTATATTTAATTGAGAAAATAATACCGACATCAAGAGGTCGGTTTTTATTGTAATTCATTAAAAATTCCGACCTCCTGAGGTCGGAATTTTTTCTCAATTAAATATTTTTTAATACCGACTTCCGAATGTCGGTAAAATTAAATAGTATGTATTTAAAATACCGACCTCATGAGGTCGGTATTTTTATTTCATCTAATTACTATTAATTAAAGCGACATCCGGAGGTCGGTATTTTTATTTCATCTAATTACTTTTAAAAGCGACATCCGGAGGTCGGTTTGCGGAAAGCGGGAAAACCAAATTCTGACCTCTGGAGGTCGGAATTTTTCCCGGAAAAAATGAATTACAATAAAAACCGACCTCTTGATGTCGGTATTAATCAAATAAATAAATAACAATATTTTATTTTTTCTCAATAGGTTTTGTGTAAAATAAAAAACAAAAAAAATTATACCGACTTCCGTATGTCGGTAAAATTAAATAGTAAAAATAAATTAATATAAAATACCGACCTCATGAGGTCGGTATTTTTTATATTTAATTGAGAAAATAATAACGACATCAAGAGGTCGATTTTTATAATACAGACTTCCGAATGTCGGTAAAATTAAATAGTATGTAATTAAAATACCGACCTCACGAGGTCGGTATTTTTATTTCATCTAATTACTATTAATTAAAGCGACATCTGGAGGTCGGTATTTTTATTTCATCTAATTACTTTTAAAAGCGACATCCGGAGGTCGATTTGCGGTTTGCGGGTAAACCAAATTCCGACCTCAAGAGGTTGGAATTTTTCCCAGAAAATGAATTACAATAAAAACCGACCTCTTGATGTCGGTATTATTTTCTATTTTGATTTAATTTTATTTAAATCGTCTTCCGGAGGACGATTTTGTGTTATGTAATAAATTAATATTTTCAATTAACTTTAAATAAATTGTCCTCCGAATGACGGTTTTATACAAGTTAAAAAATAATTTAATATAAAATACCAACCTCCCGATGTCAACATTATTTAATTAACATGATTGCTTTTATTTATCTTAAAATTTAATATGATACCGACCTCATGACGTCAATATTTTTTATTAAATTTAATTACTTTCAATAAAAGCGACATCCGGAGGTCGGTTTGTTTAAAATATTCCTATTAATACTCATAATTTTGCTTTTGTGCATAATACTAAAATTTCATTTTACACCTACAATTAATTGTTCAAAAAGTGTAACAATTTTGTATACTTTTATAAATAAAAAGTTAGAATTCGTGGAATAAATAAAAAAATATCTATAATCCATATTTAGAGTATGAAACTACGTTGATATGAATTAGGAGATAATTATACTTATATTTCTAGAGTAATGTACAAATTCTATCAGTCCATCGTCTAATCATGAACTTAATATCTCATGTCATGATGTAGAGGTGAAGAGCGAACATATAATCTATTCGAGTATGAAATGCGAGATAGTATTATTATATACGTTCGATCTAATTGAATGGATGTTAAGTGTAGTGATCACCTCCTAATTGTGATGACATGTAAACGATACCTTATCGGAGTATGAAATACGTTGATTAATTATATACTCCTCGAGTAGTTTAACAAATCAAGTCTTATATACTAGTGGTTTAGATATGAAATACATTATCAAGTAAAGAAATACCGATGATCAATTCAAGGAGATTTATATATTAAATTTGATATTGATAGACTTTTGTTGATCAATAAAATTAAATTTATCTAATTAGGAGTTATATAATTTAAATTTATAAAATTAACTTGATTGATAAATTAAATTTATTAAATTAAACTTTTTTTGATGTGTAGCTAAATTATATATATATATATATATATATATATATATATATATATATATATATTTTTTTTATATTGATAAACTTTTGTTGATCAATA
The DNA here is from genome assembly GCF_900185275.1 of Solanum verrucosum. NCBI lineage: Eukaryota > Viridiplantae > Streptophyta > Magnoliopsida > Solanales > Solanaceae > Solanum > Solanum verrucosum. Next base: position 446,875 of record NW_026020470.1, read on the forward strand.
AAATTAAATTTATATAATTAGGAGTTATACAATTTAAATTTATAAAATTAACTTGATCGATAAATTAAACTTATGTTGATGTGTAGTTAAATTATATATATATATATATATATATATATATATATAATTTAACTACACATCAGCAGAAGTTTAATTTAATAAATATATAATCCTCGAGTAGTTTAACAAATCAAGTCTTATATACTAGTGGTTTAGATATGAAATACATTATCAATTAAAGAAATACCGATGATCAATTCAAGGAGATTTATATATTAAATTTGATATTGATAAACTTTGTTGATCAAGAAAATTAATAAATTTATATAATTAGGAGTTATATAATTTAAATTTATAAAATTAACTTGATCGATAAATTAAATTTATTAAATTAAACTTCTGTTGATATATATATATATGTTTAATTAATAAAATCAACCTCAAGAGCTGAGTTTATATTAAAATAAATTAATAAATACCAACCTAAAGAGGTCGGTATATTTAAATAATATTGACTTCACGATGTAGGTATTTATTAAATATTTTTAAATATAGATAATTTTTTTAAAAAATAGCGACATTTCGTGGTCGGTAAATTAAACAATTCTCTTAAAAAAAGAAGGATAATATCAAGTCTAACTCCTAACTCTAACTCCTAAGGTAAATTAAACTAGTCTCAAAACCTCACTCACTCCTCACCCCCGCCCCACCCCCATCGGCGCGCATCCCCACCCTCCCCGACCGGCGCCACGCCACTATCCCCGACCAGCACCACGCCACGCCACTATCGCAGCAGCAGAGGAAGCTCGCGCAGCTGCAGAGGAGAGGAAGGTCGCGCCCAGCAGCAGGAGGTCGCGCCGCCTTGAAACGACCCCAAAAATGCCCGAAAATGTGCTTCGAAAACACCTAAAATTGTAATTTCCATATATCTCAAAATCCGTGCATCATTTCGGAAATTCGACTTCATATTCTTATTCAGGGGGTCAAATTGAGTGGGAAATGAGTCTAACTCGAATTTTAGAACAACCGTATCAAAATTCGAAAATCGCAAAAAATGCGATTTTGAGGGTCAACTTTAAAGGAGCATATCTCTCAGCACACAAGGAACTGGAAGGAGCTCAAACTATCAAAATTAAAGCTCTGTGAGTTATCTTTCCAACGCAATTTGTTTCACCTCATTCCGAGTTAGGATGAAGGAGTTATGACCATTTTCGTAAAACCTGTCCGGCAGAAAATGCAAATTCCAGTAGCCGAAAACACTGTTCACCCGCCTCAATTTTTTTTCTAAGTGTTGGGACGTTTTTATAAAAAGGGGACATATCCATACTTAGTCATTTAACTTCAAAACATCCAAAAACTCTCTCTAAACCCTCTCCAAAAATTCCACCAAGATCATCAACCAAATTCAAGGATCCCAAGCTTTAATTCCGGATTCAAGATTCAATCTCAAGCAATTCTCCATTCCAATCTTCATCAAGAATTCTCCAAAGTTGAGGTATGTGGGTTGATTGTGGAAACCTTCCTTTCCACAAGTCCAACCATTTATCCTCTATTTTACTTCAAGTTTATGGGTCCTTATGATCATTTATGAACTCTTGAATTATGGAATTATTACTACACATCCTATTATGGTCTATTTTTGTATATTATCATGAAATGGAATGATTATATGATGTTTATGGTTTTCATGCCTCAATGATCAAATTATGAAGGTTGTTATATATGTATATATATATATGTATGTTGTTGGTGGGCTGTTTTATATGGATTTTGAAATTGGTTGGACTTAGTACTCTTGAAACACATGATTTTATTTACATGAACAAGTAGCCCACCATATGTTTGATAAAATGCCATTTATAGAATTCTTATGAAATGGAAGGTCCAATGTACGTCCTATGAGTCGGATGATTATATAAGTATTGAAATGATGATGAAATGGATACATGTATATGATTTTCTCTATATAGTGTGTGAGTCGATCAAGCCTAGCTCGGGGGGTTGTAGGCCCGGGTAACCGTATCAAGGGGTTGGTACCTTGATTGCCTAGTACGGGGGGTAGTAGGCCCGTATAACCGTATCGAGGGGTTTGTACCTTGGTTGCCTAGTACGGGGGGTAGTAGGCCCGTATAACCGTATCTAGGGGTTTGTACCTTGGTTGCCTAGTACGGGGGGTAGTAGGCCCGTATAACCATATTGAGGGGTTTGTACCTCTTTCGCCTCTCCAAGGGGGTGGTAGGCCTTGGAAATACTATATTGATGGTCACTCACTACACATATACTATGTCCTACTAAATATGATTTTTATATAAGCATCATTATACATATCATCTCATTAATATGCTATCTATCGGGTACGATTATGCATTTTGCCTATGATGTCCATCCCTTATTGCATTGCATTGCATCCCATATACTTAGTACATTCAAACGTACTAACGCATACTCTATGCCTACATGATGTCACCATGTAGGGACCGGAGCACCGCTTGACCCTCGTCCTCCGTGTGGCTAATACGATTTTCTATCAAGGTTATTGGTGAGTCCTCCATTCCGGGGACGTTGCTTATGATCTTTTGCTATGTATAAGACTTTTCCTTTTAGTTATGTTTGACTATGAGGGTGAGCCCAGTTGTTTGTCTTGGCCCCCGCTAAAGTACCTATGTTTAGAGGTGGTGTTGGACAAGTTGTGTATTATGTTTGAGCTTGATTCATCTATGGTATTTATGTATCATTTCTTTCTTTTTTTTCTTGCTCCCTTAGTCCCGATTTCCCCCTTGATTATGCTTATCGCTTATGGTCATTTTAATGCTTCCGCGACCAATGATGTGTAAGATACGCTATGAGGCTTGTTTGGGGTTCCTTCGGGTTCCCCATTCGCCGGTCACGTCTAGGCCCTAGGCTTGGGTCGTGACACGCCTCCATCCCGACCGGCGCCGCCTCCATGTCACTTTTCTCAGTTCGCGCCACCATCCCCGATCTTCTTACTCAAGGTGAATTTTTAGAACCTCCATAAAAGATTACTTTTGTTTCTATTTAGTTGAAGTATCTCAAAATTAGAGTACTAATATACTTAGTTTTATTGATTGTTAGTTTGATTGATTGTTAGTTAGTAAGTGAATGATTTAGGGTTTTTGATTGTTAGTTTGAATTAGGGATTGTTTGATTGTTAGTTTGTGTTTGTTGCTTGTGAATTGAAAATTTTAATGTTAGGGTTAGCTAGTTTGAGTTAGGGTATCTTAGGATTTGTTTGAAATTCGGTATTTCTTGAGTTAATTAGTTTGATTTTGGAATTGTAAGATTAGATTGAATTAGGGTATTTAAGGAGTTGTTTGAATTTGGGTATTATTTGAGTTAGTTTGAATTATTATTGAGATTTTAGGACTAATAGTTTGAATTTAGGATTTTAGCACTAGTTAGATTTTGGGATTTTAGGGCTAGTTTGAATTTGTGATTTTAAGACTAGTTTGAATTTTGAATTTAGGACTAGTTTGAATTATTATTGAGATTTTAGGACTTTTAATTGTTTGAATTTGGGATTTTAGCACTATAGTTTGATTTTTGAATTCTAGGAGTACTTTCAATTTGTGATTTTAAGGCTAGTTTGAATTTGGAATTTAGGACTAATAGTTTGAATTATATTTGATATTTTAGGACTAATTAATAGTTTGAAGTTGGGACACTAGCTAGCTAGTTTGAATTTAGAATTTTAGGGATTTAAATTACAATTAATTAGAACTTATAATTAATTATAACTTGAATTTACTATAAATTGAACTTAATTAGGAATATGAACTTGAAATTAGAACTTGAACTTGGAACTAATTAGCTTGAATATATAACTAATTAAGTTTATAAATTAGATATGAACTTGAATTGAAACTTGAACTTATTAAAACTTGAATATATATATATAATATTCTTGGATATGAAGTTTATATTTAACTAATTTAAGAACTTTTCGTGCTAGGCAACTGAGGAAGCTCAACATGTAAAAAAGTTGATACAGGACTATATTGCTTCTTTCATCAAAGTTGGAGATAAGGTTGGTGCTTCTAAATTTCTCAAGTTCAAGTACAATTGTTTTGAATAATGTGTTTGTGTCCATCTAGTATTAATACTTAGCTTTAATTCTAGTGATTATAATTGATTGTTTGTTAGTATATTATTGTTTTTGTTTGTTGGTTGTGTTATTCAATTGTTAATTTGATTTGATTATTGTTAGTTAGGTATAGATAATTGAAGACTTTTATTTTAAGGTTTTTTAAAAAAGAAATTAGGCATTTTTAAATTGGGCATTGTTAGTGAAGAATTAGCATTTTTATATTTTAGAACTAGTTTAAACTTGAGAATATGTAATTTGAGGTTGAATTGAGATTTTTTTGGATTTGATTTTAGGACTAGTTAGTAAAGTGTTAATTTGAAGTTAGAAATTAGTAATTGAAGTGTTATGAGTAGAAGATGAATGTTTGAATGTCATGAATTTAGATGATGAATGTTTGAATGTCATGAACTTAATTAGAATTTGAAGTTGAACTTAGAATTTGAACGTGAACTTAGAACTTGAACTTGAAATTAGAACTTCAACTTGAACTTAGAATTTGAAGTTAAACTTAGAACTTGAACTTGAACTTAGAATTTGAACTTGAACTTAGAACTTGAACTTGAAATTAGATCTTGAACTTGAACTTGAACTTGAACTTGAACTTGAACTTGAACTTTGAACTTAGAACTTGAACTTGAACTTAGAATTTGAACTTGAACTTAGAACTTGAACTTGAAATTAGAACTTGAACTTGAACTTAGAACTTGAACTTGAACATGAATTTAGAACTTGAACTTGAACTTAAAACTTGAACTTTAACTTGGAACTTGAACTTGAAATTAAAACTTGAACTTGAACTTAGAATTTGAAGTTTAGAACTTGAACATGAATTTAGAACTTGAACTTGAACTTAAAACTTGAACTTGAACTTGAAATTAAAACTTGAACTTGAACTTAGAATTTGAAGTTAAACTTAGAATTTGAACTTGAAATTAGAATTTGAACTTAGAACTTGAACTTGAACTTAGAATTTGAACTTGAACTTTGAACTTGAACTTGAACTAAGAACTTGAACTTGAACTTGAACTTAGAACTTGAACTTGAACTTGAACTTGAACTTAGAATTTGAAGTTAAACTTAGAATTTGAACTTGAAATTAGAATTTGAACTTAGAACTTGAACTTGAACTTGAAATTAGAACTTGAACTTGAACTTAGAACTTGAACTTGAACTTATAATTTGAACTTGAAATTAGAATTTGAACTTAGAACTTGAACTTGAAATTAGAATTTGAACTTAGAACTTGAACTTGAACTTGAACTTGAAATTAGAACTTGAACTTGAATTTAGAACTTGAACTTAGAACTTGAACTTGAACTTAGAACTTAGAACTTAGAACTTGAACTTGAAATTAGAACTTGAACTTGAATTTAGAACTTGAACTTAGAACTTGAACTTGAACTTAGAACTTAGAACTTGAACTTGAACTTAGAACTTGAACTTGAAATTAGAACTTGAACTTGAAATTAGAACTTGAACATGAAGTTAGAACTTGAACTTGAACTTAGAACTTGAACTTGAAATTAGAACTTGAACTTGAAATTAGAACTTGAACTTGAACTTAGAACTTGAACTTAGAATTTGAAGTTAAACTTAGAATTTGAATTTGAAATTAGAATTTGAACTTAGAACTTGAACTTGAACTTGAACTTGAACTTAGAATTTGAACTTGAACTTAGAACTTGAATGTGAGCTTGGAACTTGAACTTGAAATTAGAACTTGGATTTGAACTTAGAACTTGAACTTGAACTTAGAATTTGAAGTTAAACTTAGAACTTGAACTTGAAATTAGAACTTGAACTTGAACTTAGAATTTGAACTTGAACTTGAAATTAGAACTTGAACATGAATTTAGAACTTGAACTTGAACTTGAACTTAGAACTTGAACTTGAGAAAAAATAAAAATACCGACCTCCGGAGGTCGGAATTTCAACATTACAAAAATAAAATTACCGACCTCCGGAGGTCGGAATTTTAAAAATACAAAAATAAAAATACCGACCTCCGGAGGTCAATTTTAAAAATACAGAAATAAAAATACCGACCTCCGGAGGTCAGAATTTCAACATTACAAAAATAAAAATACCGACCTCCGGATGTCGGTATTCCAATTCTGACCTCAGGAAGTCAGAAATAATAATATATGAATTTTCCGACATAAAATAAAAACTGACCTCTCGAGGTCAGTAAATACCGACCTCCAGAGGTCGGTATTGAATAGCGACCAAGCTTTTTCCGACCTAAGTTGGGATGTCGGTTTTAGGTCGGTATTTCAAGGAATACCGACCTCCGGAGGTCGGTATTTATAGGTCGATATTCGCTGTTTTTTTAGTAGTGTTTCAAGACTTCACTTTCCATTAGAGTATTATTGTCACCTTCGGCGATGGTCATTCACCATATTTGACATATGACAAAGATGCTTACGCATAGTATGATCAGGGAGCTTCTTAAAAGTATCAAAGTTAATAGTAAGGGCCCTTAACTTGGCAACTGAAGTATAACCAAACTTTTCTTTAATGTGGACCACATTTCCTTAGCATCGTCATATTGTCGGAATTCTCTTATAATATCATTATTCATGATGCTCATCAACATTATGCGACCAACATAATTCTTTTTTCTTCAAGCCTGATATGCCCAAAGATCTCTCCTCATGTTGAGGAGTATCACTATTTCCATGAAGTGTCATAGTCACGTTAAAAGATTCAAGAGCCCCTGGCAATTCCACAACAAATTTAATTTTCATGCTCCATTTTCATAGTTATCACCTTTGTTAAGCTTGGCAACAATATTTTTTTGTAGCAGTTGACATACTGATTTAAACGAGTATAAAGTTACATGAGACAATTATGTATATAATTGTAGACTAAATTCATATACATAGTATTTCTTAAAACAATCAATTATGTCAGTATTCATTTTATATCGGGTTCAGAATTGAAAGTTCACTAAGTTTCCAATCATCATCTGAATATTAATATGTTATAAATCTAACGTAATTAATTATCTAAAAATCACTTATCTTAAGTCACATAAATTCAAGATTAAATAAGCATAAATTCTATAATAGATATATAAACGCTCAACAACCATAACTCATCAGAAATAATTAAATGATAAACAATAAAAATCATGTCACATATAAACAATCATTATGCGAACTAAATACACATTATCACTCAATTATTTTCATGTATACAAGAATAGATTTAGCAAAATCTAGACGCAAGTCTTTTAGACAGTAAAAATTTCCCCTAGAATATCTTCAAGGGTACCCAAAATCTCAATATTCTTCTCACTGACGTTAAAATGAGGTTTAAATAAATATTTTATGTAATAACATAAACTCTGAAAGTGAAGAATTTATAAAAACTCATTATATAAATTATATCTATCACATTTAAGCTACCATCACTAAGTATAACTTAGTTAAGTATATTCTTTCCTTCTTTACTTTAAAATAGTTCTAGTTGGTTCAACATTTCTTAATTATCCCTAATTATTGACAGTTAGTAACCCTTATGGATACCAAATATTATGTGTCTTGTTATGACAATTTGAACAACATTTATATGAATGCTCATCACTCTTTATACGGTTACCATTCCTGTTTTGACTCATTGTGATAAAATTATCATCCCTTTGTATGGTTGTTCTCAACCTTTTATACGATTATCATTCATATATATGTTGTGCCTCATTATGGCAAAATTAGTAAAATAAGTAACCCTTTATATATGGTTACTCATAACCTTTTTTGTGATTATCATTTCATTAAACATTAAATAAATCTTAAATCTTTTATCACTTGAAGCACATCATAGCATTCTCTACTTTAAAGTATGAAAATAATCAAACATCTACGTGTTTCATAGAAAGTATAAAGAAAATTCTAAACTTACATAATTTTATCAGTAAGCTGGAGCATGGACACATAGCTAGGAAAGCTTTAAAAAACACTTGTTTAATAATTTTGTTACATATAAATTGTGAGCTTACTCGCTCTAATTAATTAATTCACGATATCATTCAAAAATATACAATTTAACTAAAAATCTTATAGATATGTCATATTGATGTTTGTGAAAAAAAAAGAACTTTAGTAAAAAAACAAGTGTTATATATACTTTCTTCTAGATTCTACCTCCCTAATAAAATTAACTTATCAGTGTGGCAACAAAACGTGAATGGCAACTTTGCTTGTACAACTCAGCAGGAGCTTTAATATTTGCGCATGTTTTGCCTTTGTTTTTTTATTATAACTCCCTTGTTTTTTTAACTTTCGAAACCAAAATCTTTTCCCAAATTTCTTTGCTTACCAATGCTAATGCAACTAAAGGTTGCTTCAAGTAAATTTGGCTTCTGTTGATAAATATTTGCCGACATGAATAACATTCAAATATCCTATTAATTCAAGTTGCTTTTACTTTGTGGTGTTTAGCCACATGGCAACTCCATTAAGTTTTATTTTCCCCTACTTTTTTTTACTGTGTGCAACTGTTTTGTCAATGCCAAATACATAAGCAGACTCTTAAACTTGCCACTAAATTTCATTTTAGCACTCTAACTCAAATTTGTTCCATTTTAATCATTCAACTCCAACTTTCATGTTCCATTTAGACATTTCTTTCCAAAGAATCAACAAAGTGGGACGTGTGTACTTCACAGGCCATGAAATGACACAAAATCCAATTAAAAACTCACACACAATTCCTCGAACTTTCCCACGTTTTTCATTTTTACACTCTATCTTAGCCTTTTTCCATTTTAACCCTTCAACTCTATTTTTTATATACCATTTAAACACAAAATACTAATTTATGATTTATTTATTTTTATTTATGTTCTTCATTTCACTTTTTCATTTTCAAAATCGACGTTGTTACTTTTTTTTAAAAAAATTAACGGATGAACAACAATTTTGGATGAAAAATAATCGACGAAAGTGTGTCAATTTTATTTCTTAAACAACTAATTAAATTAAATAACATCACGTATTTTTCCATATCCAGTCTATCTGTAATGACCCTAAAGGTCATTTTTGGAAATTTTCATAAAATGACCGTTTTACCCCTCTCGATAGTTGCCCCGAGTCCTAATTGTTGTATTTTCGAAGTTGGTTTGGAGGAAAATTGATGAAAAGTTGAGTTTTTGGAAAGTTGAGTTTTTAAGAGTTAAAGTTTGGTTAAAAGTGTTATTTCGAGTCATTTGGAGTTTTGAGACTCGAATCGGATTTCCGTCGATTCCAACAGTTTTAGAATGTCGAAACGGGTTTATGAGAATTTACGGAGTCGAATTTGGAGTTAAAACGAAGATTTGAGATCCTAAGTTGCAAAAATTGTGAAATTTTGATCAAGAGTTGACTTTGGTCAACAAACGAGGTTCCGGTGCTCGAAATGGAATTTCGAGGGCACCGTTGGATTCAGGGGGTGATTCTAAGTCTAGAATGAGTCTTGGTTGAATTTTTAGAGGCCCCGAGTGCGTTTCGAGTTTTTTATCCTAAAGTTAGTTTCTTGACGCCTTATCGGATACCGGGTCAAGGAGACCTCGAATTTAAATTCCGACGATTTCATTGACTCCGAAATGTCATTTTCAAGCTAGTAGCATATTTGGTTTGTGTTCGGGAAGTGCCAAATGAGTTTTGGGTGAGCTTTTAAGCTTCTTGGATGCTTTGACACTATTTCAGCAAATTGTGACAACTAAAGGGTTCATTATTAGTTTTAAAGGTCGAAAAAATTTTCCGAAGGTTCTGAAATTTTGAGCATGAATTATAGTACTTATCTGCAAATTTTGGTGCATTTTTGCTAACCCGAGATTGGACTGTTATCGCAAATAAGAAATAATTGTTTACCGAGTAGAAATGATATTTGACTGGGCAAACGAGCATGAAATTGAGCTCCGATTGAACGAGCAGGTCCGTATCATTATTTAAGACATTTACAAAAAAGAATCGGGTCATTTCACTATCGTATGAGGAAATTACGGCTTTTTTAGTGAAAGATTAACTACTGTTTTTCTGGTGCATAACAGCCATGTACTGTTATAAAAATCTCAGATTGTGTTCATTTGGTATTTTGAGCAAATCGGGAGTTCTAGAGATCGGAATGAAGTGATTCTTACGGGTTTCTTCTTGAATTAATACGAGGGTTAGTATTCAATCTTCAATTCGACATTTTCTCATAATTTCTTTATCTGGTTTATTTTTCCTATCCGTAAACCTCTTGGGAAAAATTGGGGTTTTATCGATTTGGACTCCCTTTTTGATGAAAAAGGTATATTTACGATCCTTATGTTATGGGTAAACTGATTTTAACATAAAATTATTGATTCATCGATTATTTTCATCATATTAACCGCATACAATTTGGACTTTCCCGGTAAAGTTAAAATTTGATAAATTGAGAATTTCAAGGTCGATCTTAACTCCATTTTTGATGAAATTTCATATTTGAACTTATCTAAGCATGGGTAAGATGTTTTTTAAGAGATATTTCATTTTCGAGTCGGGGTTTTGGATCCGAATATTTTAGGCTTCTTCAAGAACGTGAATTTTCCTTCAAATTGAGTTGTGAATTGATTTCAACTCCGTTTTCAAATTTGTTTTCACCATTAGCTTCCAAATACTTTAAGGATCATTTTACATCAAAAATTTCCAGATTTGGGTATCGTTTTTCGGTATGAGACTTTTGGACCGTTTTGCCCTTTTTCCCTAAATTTCTTGATTTTGGTGTCATTGGACTCGAATTGTGATTGTGAATAATTGTTTGAATAGATTATCATGATCCGGATTATACTCGGAAAGGAAAGGCTCAAGTCAAGTAACTTTTGGAGTTCGTTTTAAGGCAAGTGGCTTCCAAACTTTGTAAAACTCTTAGACTACGTATGACTACTTTCCTAATTGTGTTGGGGAGTAATGGGTATTGAGGATGGATTTTATTTGTTGATTGAAATTGTTGTAAATGAAAGATGGGGAATAAAACGAGCTAAATGTGTTATATGTGACTTGAATTTGTTGAATAAGTCATGTGATAACTGATATTGAGGGGATAGAAGAGCATGCGTAGGCTATGATTGATACATACATTGATGTTGAGACAGATGATGTGTAATACTATGATGTGGTCGTGATATGGTTGTGATTGAGACATGTGATGTGTAATACTATGATGTGGTCGTGATATGGTTGTGATTGAGATAGGTGATGTGTAATACTATGATGTGGTCGTGATATGGTTGTGATTGAGACAGATGATGTGTAATACCATGATGTGATCGTGATATGATTGTGATTGATGACATGTGCATATTCATTATTCATCTCATGTGTGAACTATCTGTTGCATGAGTTCTGAGACACTGATATGAGGATGGATGGATATGAGACACAGTTGAGACTAACTCCGGCTAGAGATATATGAGATGGACTAGCTCCGGCTAGCGATTTGGATGCCGATGGGATCTGGTTCCGGCGGTGATACATGGTCCATGTATGGCCCCCATGGGTTCTGATTTGAGTATTCAGCGCTAACTGATTACGTCAACAGATGTGTATCGTAGGACAGACATGCATCACGACTACATGACATCATTATTGCATTTTGCATCGCATTTGCCTTATCTTTGTCTGTGATGTGTGGATTGTATCGATTTACCCTTCTTATGTGGAATTTGATCTACTTGCTCTTATTTGTTGATCTGAGGTTGATGAGAATATACTGTTAGTTCTGGCTGTTGAATATGATCATTGAAGTTTCGGTGGTTCGGTTGGGTTTGAAAGGAGTTGTTTGTAGCTGCTAGTTTTGCTTAGTTTAGAGTTACTTGCGAGTACCTATGGTTTTCGGTACTCACCCTTGCTTCTACACAATTGTGTAGGTTGACAACTTTCTCAGATTCGGCTTAGTATTTTCTTTAACAGATTGAGCTTCTGGACATACTCGAGAGGTAGCGGTTCATTCCAGACGTGCCCTTGAGTTATCTTTACTTTCAGTTTTGTTCTATTCGAGAACTATACTCTGAGACTTGTATATTTTTATTTGAATTATGTATTTAGAGGTTTGTACATGTGACAACCAAATTCTGGGTAGTGTTGAGTCTTAATTAAAGTCTTCCGCTTATTTATTATCTTTTATTCTCGTATTTCTACTTCTCAATTGTTGTGGTTGGGTTAGGCTGACCTGTCCGGTGGGAAATGGACACGTGCCATCACATCCGGATTTGGGGGTGTGACACTATCTGAATTTAATTCAAATACTAGCTTTCTAATTTTTCATTCAACTAAATACGAGTAAAAAAATCATGTTCATTGTTAACTAATAACACTTCTAAAAAACACTAAAACACGACAAACTTCGTTGGGTTGTCATTGTTTTTTTAAGAAAGAAAATCAACACACTTTCGTCGGTTATTTTTCATGCAAAAATACAGAGAAACTCTCATAAAGAAATTGTTCCTTTAAAAAAAATCAATGATCATCCATCAATTTTTTAATTTTTTAGAATATTAACGGACAAACGCTGATTTAAAAAATGCAAAAGTGCAGTTGAAGAGCATATATAAAAATAAGGAAATCATAAAATCAGTATTTTGTGTTTAAATGATACATTAAAAATAGAGTTAAAGGGTCAATTTTTAAAAAAAGAAAAAAATATACTTTTTTTTGGCGGTCACTCTCTTAGAGAAAGTGTGATGCACATCACTTAGAAGTGTCTAAATGGAACATGAAAATTGAAGTTGAAGGATCAAAATGGAACAACGTTGAGTTGGAGTCCCAAAATAAAATTTAGGGAAAATTTTACGAGTGTGTGTGCATGAGTGCGTGCGCGCGTATGTGTGCGTGCGTGTGTCAAGTTTAAGGAAAATATTTTTCAAAACTCTCCTCTAAGCTCAAACTACAATTTTTTTACGTCACCCTTTACCCCGACCCTCCCCATTAAAAAAAATAAACAACTTGAAATTTTATTTTTAAAAAATAGTTCAAATTTTAAATAGTTTGATTTTTGTACCCCCCCCCCCACCTCAAACCCTTGACTACCCCCACCCCCTCCAAAAAAGATTTTTAATTTTTTTTTTTGATTTTTTTTTAAATCTACATTTTCTCCAATTCATGCCTACCCCACCCCTTACCTGCCCCTTGCAACACCTCGAAAATTTCAAAGCTAAGACCCAAATAATTCTATAACACCTTGCAACTCAACTCTTAAAAATTTGAATCGTTCGTGTAACACCTCGGACATGAAAAAAAAGTTAAAACGGTTAACAAGCATGTCCAAAACCCTAAAACAAAGCATGAACCCTTCACTGAAGCCTAAACGACTCGTGAAAAGGAACACGGTCCGTTTAGGGCAAGGTGCACGACCGTTCAGGGCTACCAAGTGGTGAGTCACCAGGACGAGACCCTAGGCGATCTATGGTGGCTTGTACGGTCCATTTAAGGGTCCGTACAGGTCACCCATCAGCTTTTAAGTATAAGGTCAAATTCAAACAACCATATCTCTCAGAACATAAGGAATTAGGTGTCCCATAACCTATCAAATTAAAGGTCTTTGAGTCCTCTTTCCAAGACCACCAAGTTTTTCTCATTTCGAGTTTGGAGTAAAAAGTTCTTCCTGTTTTAGTAACGCCCTATCAGACACTCGAAGTTTACCGGATGGCTATATGGACAGTGAAGTTTATAAAGGATTGTAGTGCCCTAACGGTCCGTAAAGCCTCCCTTTTAATGCCCTTCGTAAGTTTTTAAGTTGGGGTCATTTTGGTCTTTGCACTATGTGTTTGGTACCTAAACTACGTCGTTTTAATCTCTATTCTAAGTCTAAACCATAATGTTTTACACCTAGTTAAGGGCTTAGAAAGTGTTAATCAGTTCTTTTACATTCATTAATACTTCAAGTCCTTAGAGCAAGGTTCCAAGAGGAGAAAATCTAGGGTTTCGAGCATTCTTCGAGTTTCGTCGTTTTCGTCAAGAACTTCATTTTTCCAAGTATGTAAGTCTATCACAGTATTCGACTAGTTCATCCTCACACCCTACATCTACTTTCAAAAATAGTAAAAGATTCATCTAGGGTTCTATCCTTAGATTTGAGTATTCTTGAGTTGAGTTGATTTGAGTTTTGAGTTCTTGAGTTGCTGATTATTGAATTCTATTTCCTGATTATTGAGCTGTTATATCTTGCATTTAGATTCTAGAGTTGATTGTTTATGTCTATTATACAGCATGAACCCTATTTTCTGAGTATTCATTGAGTTCTTATTGAGAATCTTTTAAACAAAACATAATTGTTTAAACTGAGTTTTGAGAAAGTAAAGAGGAGTTTGAGAAAGAGCTTAACCAAGATTTAAGCAAGAGTATAAGGGAATAAAGTATTTTTCCCAAATGTTTCATTTTTACATGAAGAAAAAGAATAATTTTTTTTGAGAAAAGTTAAAAGAATTTTCAGAAATATTGACTACAGTGCAATTACCTCTTAAAGAGGCCCCTTTTGAGTAATTATCTCAACCCGGAATGTATTTTTACATTGAGCAAAGAGAAATCTTGTTTACTAAATGAGCAATGAGTTCCAGAGATACTTCAGAGTAGTTACCTCTTTTAATAACATAGTTTGAACAGTTATGTGAAACTAGAGAAAGAGTATGGGGGAGAGTTCAGACAACTTACAACCCCCATAAACCATGTCTTGCCAACATTGGTACATGATCATACTTTTTAGATAAATCCTTAGTGCTTTCGGGCAGAGTTTAGTAGATCCACTTAGTTGAGAGGTTCTATATCTCGGCATGCTATAGGAAAGTTCTGGCAGTGTGAACAAGACGTTGTATCGTCACATAGCTCAAAGTGATGGTTGCCGGTTAGAGAGTCTCCCGATAGAATTAAAGTTTATTTTTATCTATCACTTATTATGCTGACTTCAGAGATGAGCAAGTGCTTTCTAAAGCTTTAAATGATGACATCATTTGACCTACATCTTTTTATGATATAGATTTAGGTGTTCAGGATCATCAACAAGCGCTTCGTTGAGATCACTCTACACTCTAGCTAGCTTTTGGTGAGCCTCCTTGTAATCTGGAGGACTTCACATTTACTTTCTAGTTAGTAGTTTTTGTGATGTTGTGGGTCTTCTCTTGGCATCCTTCTTTAATAGTAGAGGCTTCATAGATAGAAAGAGTCTAGGAGTCTCTCAGTACTTTCTTTCCTTTAAAGATGTTTTGTAAACTATTATAATTATTGCAATGAGTACTTTCAGATATTCGAGTTGAGTTTTATTTTGAGATCAAATTTTTTAAGCCTATTATTGTTTGAGTGAGTCTTCCGTTAAGTAGTCAGTCAGGCGAAGGGTTCGTTTTGGGATCAGAAATGATTCTCGAGTGTCAGCCATGTCTAGGGTGTATGCTCGGGGCATGACAAACTTGGTATCAGAGCACATAATTCAAGTGTTCTAGAGTGTCTATGAAGCCATGTCACTGGGATCTTTATTATGGTTGTGAGGCCCCCACTTCTATAAATGAGGGACTACATACATATAAGAAAAGTTTCCCTTCTTTCATACTCTAAATCGTGCAATAAAATTGTGTCATAAGGACCTTATTCGAACTCGTGCCTTTCTCAAATATATTCGACTACCCCTCATACTCAAGATGGTTGAAAAGCAAAGTTTAGATCCTTATAGATGAGTTATTCTTAGAAAAAGTCTTCCAAAAGTCATGAGACTTAACAGGGGCTTGAGAGAAGTCTTTAAGTGAGCTTAAGTGTATTGACTTGAAAGAATGCACCCTTATTCATATAAATCGTGCGTTCGAGCTAAAAGTGAGATGTACTCCCCAATTCTCTTCTCTAAACTTTATTTAGGTGAGACCCTTATGAGGGGAGTGTGTTCTAGAATGCTTGGGTAGTAATTTTCACCTGAAAGATAATATGTGTTGCTATGTTATGAGCCACTAGTAGGAGAAGTGCCCAGAGTTAGAAGAATGTATTTAGAGGTATAGTAATCTAAGAAAGAGAGATAGTGATGAAATAATTTATGTTGTTGCACTCATGCACCTAGTAAGTTATTAATAATGAGTTTTTCCTCATGGGTAGACTAAGAAGTGTTGAGTTTTTATAGGTTTCATTATAGAATGTAGAGTAAGAGTTACTAGTATGGATGAGTTAGAGTATACTTTAATTAGAAGGGAGTTTATGTCAATGTAACATTGTGTTAGTGAAAGACAAGTATATGTATTGAATAAAAGAGCAGATTATTCATGAGGTGAGAGATCTAAGCTAGACTTATGATTTCCATGATGTTTAGAGGGTTATAGAACTAATTTGGCAATAATGTATAGTAAATGGGTAAATAGTACTTAAGTTGTGAAAGCAAATGTGACGGTAAACTGTAAGTAAGTAGATTAAGAGATAAAGATTGACTACTTGTCACGACGTCTTAGTGGGCGAGTGTTTCTTAATTTTATCTAGTAGTCGTAAGTTAGTATGATATATGAGAAATTATATTTATATATGTGTTTAGTACTAGACACTTAGCTTGAATTTGAGATGGCTTTCATGAAAAAACAATGACAATAGGAGGGTGACGATGTTAGTTTTGAGATCTGATATGGTAGATTTGACATAGAGTAGGTGAAGAATTAATATGTTAGTTGCAATGCATGTGAATAGTTCAAGTGTGATGTTATTACCCTTACATGAGATAAATGAAGTATGATTAAGTCATTAGATTAGCAAGAGCATTGAGGGATTTACTCGGGATCGTATATAGTCAAACGAGGTTCTAATTAAGTTTATGCTTTTTTTTCATGCTTGCCTAGATAGTATAGTTGAGCTGTCAATGTAGTGTAGACTGATGTAAGCATTATTTATTACCCTTAAGAGTTTGGTCAAGGGGATCATATGTAGTCAATGTGGGTAAAGATTATAGAAGGACTTCTATAGAAGCAGAAAGAAGTTAAGTGAAACATATCAGAAAGAAGCCTTAGAATAAATCTTAGTACATGTACATGAATTGTTCAATAGCCACAAGATTAGCAATTTCCTAGTAAGTAAAGCAAATATAGACTAGTTTAGAGATGATGGAATAGATCCATAACTTTAAAGTATTAGCTTCAGACCTAAGGGAAATATGATAAGATGAGTAACCAAGTCAAATGTTGAGAATTAGATAGTAATGTGTTTAGAAAAAGTTAAAGTGGTATATCGATCCATTCATACTCTATCATATTTCTCAAAGTTCAGTCCTTACAACATCATGTTGATGTCTCTAATATCAGAATTGTGTTCATGACTTATGCTCATACACTTAAGATAAATTCACATCTATGCTCAGTTTCCAGAATGAAAGGTAGAGACTTAAGTCCAATGATTTCAATCTTACTCTATAAAGTTATGGATATCAGCCTCATGAATGAACATATTCATATAAGCATTCGTGTCTCATAGTATGCTCAATATTACGAATTCATGATTTACTCTCAATGGCTAGCAACATAATGTTATGTAATGTATATTCTTATATCAGATGTATTGAATGAATCACAGTTATGATCTTTCTCCCTAAGCTCTTTCAGTGATCCTTTTTCAACTTGATAGTGATGTTGCCGATAGTAGTTGAATAATGATAGTAGGAGAGGGTTGATATTTTTTTATTGTGGTAGTGGTGGTGTTCTTATTCCATCTAAAGTTATAATTTGGAAGAGGAATAGTGTTGAAGTTTGCTTTTAGTTACTGCAGTAACTTTTAGCAAAATAAGTTATTTAGTTTGAATAAATTTGAATTTTGAATTTTAGTTTGTTTGTTTATGTTGTTGAGATATTTTAGGTTGTTTAAATTTTAAATTATGCAGATTATATGTTTTATGTTGGTTATTTAAAGCCCCTCAATGCTTAATAAAATTATTGAAAGCTATTGAAAGTCATTTCAATCCATTGATAGACATTTTTAATCTTTTTGTGCTGCACCACTTTTAAGAAAACACCAACAGTGGTATCAGAGCTTCATTGATCCTAAGGGATCTGTGAAATCTTCCAAAGAACTACCATACATTTTTAACCTGTAAGAACTATCTTTTTAACCCATCAAGGCTATCCATTTTAACCCATCAAGGCTAACTTTTCAATCGGTGCTTTTTTCAACGCACAGGCTTTTCTAAATAATTTTTTAACCAAAATAATGGCAAGCAACAGTCTCTCTTTGAATGCCTCAGAAATTTTCACAGACGAAAACTATCAAATTTGGTCTATGAGAATAAAACCATATTTTGAAACATATGTGATATGTGAGGTTGTGATGGAAGAAAAACCCTTACAATCTCTCTCTGCAAATCATACAAAAGTTCATATTAAAGCACTTTCAAAAAAACTTCTACACAAGACAATGTCATCGCATGTGTTTTTGAAGAACAAAATCAAAAGAAGAAAAAGAAAAAAAAAGAAATTTTGCAAGTTCCAAAACAATGAAAAAAAATCCAGCATCAACTACCTTCGCAAAAATTGAGGAGGAGCATTTTTTTTCAATTGCAGTAACTAAAGCAAAAGAGGAGTGTTGAAGTTTGCTTTTAGTTACTGCAGTAACTTTTAGCAAAATAAGTTATTTAGTTTGAATAATCGGCACTGCAAATTAGATGATATACATAGGATTTCTGATTATGCTAATAGGGTTATAGGGGTTATTGGTTTGAATCAGAGTGTTTTTTGTCGATTCGATTCAAATTGGAAGTATTCTAGGATTCTTTTGGGTTTTAGGTTGAATAAGGGAACTAGGTGTTGCTCTATCAATGCAAATGTTGCATCTGATGTAAGGAATCATTCGACTTCAATCGAAGCTCAAGTTAATAAGAAGAGCTTCGATAAGTTTTACATACAAGGAGGCTTAAATTTGAAGCGTTTAGTCATTGACATAATAGAATCAGGTAAAGACGTAGCTAAAGTAGAAGAAGAAGTTAGGATAGATGTAAATGATGGATCAGGTGTAAATGTAAAGCATCCTGATAATTCACATTGGCATAATACATAAAAAGTGTCATTTGGTAGGCACTTAAACTTGTATAAAGTTGAACAAGTAAACACACGTGTCCTACTTGGCGTCCCACAAGGAAATCGGGTCCTATGCGACATCCTACATGTATTATGCCACGTAGGACACGTGTGTTTATTTGTTCAATTCATACAAGGATGATAACTTTTCTCTGAGTGTCCAGCTTTTCCTTTGGTAGTACTTGTTGAAATGCCTTCCCCATTCTTCTTGTTCTTCTTTTTGTTTTTGCCTCCATCTTGAGGCTTGGCAAACTATGCTCCCTCGATATTTCCTTCTTCTCTCACGACTCTTCGTTGTTCTTGGGCATGCAAAGCATTCAAAAACTCTGCGAATGTGATCATGGACAGATCCTTAGTGTTTTCCAAAGTAGTTATGGTTGCTTCAAATCTTTCTGGCATAGTTTCCAGAATCTTTTCAATAATACGTGAATCATTAAACACAGAACCAAGCAATCTTACCCTATTTTCTATGTTCAAGAGCCTTTCAGAGAAATCTTTGATGGTTTCTACTTCTTTCATCTTCTGAATCTCGAAATCTCTTATAAGATTTAACACTTGCATATCTCTCATCCTTTCATCCCCTTCATATTCTGCCTTGAGATAATGCCAGATGGCTTTGGCTGCCTTTAGAGACACAATTCAAGTGAAGATTGAAGAATCTACTCCTAAAAATAAACAAGCCTTTGCCTTTGATTTTATGGTTTTCCTATCTTTATGGTTCTTGATCTGGGCCATAGTAGGATTGTTAGGAAGCGGAGGGACTTCATAATCCTCTTCGATTGCCTCCCACATATCCATGGCATCTAGATAAGTTTCCATCCTTATCGTCCAAATCTGATAGTTATCACCATTAAAAACAGGTGGTGCCATTACTAAAAAACTTTATTCTGCTTCCATGATTGATAAATTTGTCTTATTGATTTCAATCCTAACTTTGATGAAACACCCACAGATCCCTCAAGAAATAAACGCTCCAATACCAATTGTTACAGAGCAGGAAGAACATAATAGTCTGGTTTCTCTTGTTACTGAACAAGTGGGAACATTAGTTTGATAAACAAGCAGAGAAATATTTATGAAAGAAAAACTACTTACCTCATTATGAAACAAATTAATTTATAGAGTTTACAAGGCAACAAAAATTAAGAAACCAACTCCTAAGGATTAGGGATAAGATTAGAAACTAACTATGAATCAGATAGAAACTAATTAACTGCTAAGCAATAAATAACTACCCTACAATACAGAGAACTTGGACTGTTTCAATTCTTATGCATATTTCTAACAAGATATAATTTCATCAGTAGAGTTCAACAGGATTGCATGTCATTCTTTGCCTAAGTTGCTCATGTTTTTTCGTAGTTTTGCTTTTGTTGTTATTTGCTTTAGTGCTTCTAAAGGTTGGCCCGGTGCACGAAGAATCTCTTTTACGCAGGGTCCAATGAAGGGTCGCATCTTAAGGGAATGTAGTGCAGGCAACCTATCTTATGCAAGATGTTGAATTTGACAACATCACTCCTATTTTAATTTGACCAAGCTTGTAGTATAGCTATTTTTTTAGCTTAGTTAATTATTTTGATATTTTAGTTAGTATTTTAGTAGCGGATAGCTTTCCCTAAAGTTAAGGAGAGTTAGGTTAGTGGATTTAAGTTAGTGGTTTTGTGGGATTGTGACTCTATTAAAGTTGTAATTCTATATAAGGTCATTAACTGAATAAATAAAAGTTAGTCCATTGTTCTTTTTCTCTGTAAATTATTTTCTCAGACTCCTCCTATTCTATTTTATTTTGAGCTTATTGTATCTTAAGTTCTTCATATAGTATTTAGATTAAGGTGGTTCCTTGGGAGATCATTTATTGTAGTTCTTTTTCCTGAGACTTTTGTTGCTCATATAATGACAGACCTACACGATGTCGGTGGAATGAAAAGCTCAACAACAACAACTACAGTACATGGTCAACTTGCATAATGTCTTACATTCAAGGATATGTGGGAGGTTGTCAACGGTAGTGAGGTGACACAACCAGCAGCAGAAGATGCAAATGGTACTGTGCGAAAATCAAAGATAAAAGCTGGTAAGGCTATGTTCGCTTTAAAACAACGACTAAAGAGGATGTGCTAGAGCACATACGAGACGCCACCACCCCGAAGCAGGCTTGGGATACATAATGATACGAGGATCCATCTCTTAGAGAGTGAATTACTCTCAATAGGGAAATGCAGCATGACAATTGCACAATACTTTCATAAGGTGAAGATGCTATGTCAAGAGATTTCAGAGTTAGATCCCAAAGCTCCAATTGGAGAGACAAGGATGAAACGGATTGTCATCCGTGACTTATCTATCAACTTTTCCACTATCACCCCAAAAAAACCAAACTCTGCCTTACGTAAAGTTGCAGAGTACGATTAACCTCTAGATTTGAAATCACTGCTTATGTACCTGATATTGGCCATAATTCACAAGAACATTCTGTAGTCTTAGTAAGAGGGGGGAGGGTTAAGGATTTACCCGGTGTGAGATATCACATTGTTCGAGGAACCCTAGATGCTGTCGGATTAAAGGATCGTCAACAAGGAAGGTCTGAAGCCTGAATATAGAAGCTTTATTGCTTATGTACAAGGATGATCCATATCCCAACACTTAAACACAAATACGACCATTCATAGACCAAAATGTAACAAATATAAAACAATAAACAACCTGATTCTCTCATAGAACCCACACACAAACTATTAGTATACCAGTGCGGTACCAAAGTCGACCAGTATTAGTATTTATACCAGACGTGGTATTCGAGTCAACAGTTAGTATTCATACCGTTGTGGTATTTGAGCAAACTTTTAGTATTCCTATAGTTGCATGGTACATAAGCATATCACAATCACAATCAATCACGCACAACACCATCACAATGAACAATAACACTTGAAACTCACAAGTAAAGTAAAAAGATTTATTACATGAGATTATCAAGACGATGTCAAATACATATCCTTCTCTTTGGTTTCCCCTACAGGCATTACAAGTGATACCCTAAAGCAGTAAACAAGCTTACACACATATATTAGACAACACAAATCACCTCTATATAAATGGCCTTATACTGAACCTAACAATTTCATAACACCCAACCTTACAATTACCATCAACCATCTCAGCAACAAAACTCAAGGTTAACAATCAAGAATTAAAGAATCTCCCTTTAGTCATTCTCTTTTCCAATCCTTAAGAGCAATAACAACAACTTTAACTATCAAGACGTCATGCCCGAAGGCCTATAAATGCAATATCTGTAAAGCTAGAATAAATAATAAGGTAAAAATAGGTTTATTCGCTAAATTTAGAAAAGATCTAGCCTACCTGGGTTCCACACATTAGTTGATGAACCTTGCCCATGAGCTTCCGATTTCGTGATAGCAAACCGTGATGAATGAGCACCGAAGTTCCTTGGGCTTTCACCTCCCATGCATTGCAATATCTACCCTCTATTTATCACATGCCCCGGGTGACTTTAGAGGGTTTTACAACTTCCCTCATGTGTTTTCTTCATTCAAAAGTGGGAAGAAAAATTAAAAAAATTATATACCTAGGTTGTTGAATTCCCTTCATCCCTCTATAGTGGTTGTGCAGGCGGTATTGAGGCACCACCATAGTTGGAAGCCTCCCACTATGGTAGGTTGATGTCAGTCCAATCAACTTCAAAACAAAGAAAATTTGTCGTGTGCTCAAATTTTAAAATTCTTTCGACAAAATTTTAGAATTTTTGGAATTTCACACGAGATGACCTCTAATAACAATGGATCGTGTCATTACAACTACACTGCTATATAGGGCTATACCTCAATGACCCTAAAATGTAACCCTGCTTTACAAGGTTAGGATCCTTTAGTGCCTCGTCGGATGGATGGTTGGTTACCAGGGGATCATTATTGAACCTGAGGGGTTTGGATATGGTTTATCTATTTTTTCATCTTATTATAGTGTTTGTTTTCTAATTCATGAATTTCACCTCCTAATATTTTAATTATTGTATCACAGGCTTAAACCTACTATTGTAATTATTTTTGATGTCGCATACTTGACGTAGGGTGAGATTCCACAATTAGCCCTGAGACAAATTTTTAATGAGTTTAAGGTAAATATGAATTTATTATTTAAATTTAAACTATGCGTATTATGATTCATTCCTAATGTGATATAATTCAAAAACAAATCTAGGAAAGTGTGTATGGCTTCCCCTTCATGATAAGTAGATCACAATTAACTTTGAGAAAAGAGCAGGTCATAGAATAGCAAACCCATTTTACGATGGTCGCATAAAATGTAGAATTCTCAAATGGTGTAAATCAAATATTGAGAAAGATCTATGCCGACAATGGAGTAGTCATAAGTTGATTAAGAAGAGGAGAAAACAGAGATCTAGTTAATCTTTATGCTCACCCTTGTTGTTTTTCTGCTTTTACATCTGCAAGTTCAAGTGCCACACTAGTTCCTTTTTTCCTAGTTTGAGACACTTAGTATTTCAAGTGTAGGGGAGCAAACCGTACACTAATCGTGGTGGAGCATTTACTCTTTTTTTCTTTCTTTTAGGTATTGCTTGGTTATGCCCCTAGACTTTTGTATTTTTATTTGAATAAGATACTTCTTCACTAGATTTTGAGATAGATTATGATATCTTAGTGTTTCTGGATATGAAGTCATTTTCGTGCTACTATTGTTCATAGTGGATATTCTATTTTGTTGGTAGATTGTTTGATGGATTACATAACTATTGGGATGCTTCTGCTATAGTAGATTCTTAGCAAAATTTTCTATTGATATTTTGTATCTAATAAGATGAATGTTGGTTCACTTGACATGTATAGGTGCTTGTTGAGTGTCAAACATGATTGTTGATGGGAATTTTTTTAAATTTATTTTCTATTTCATGATAAAGGATAAGTCTCAATATTCCTTACATACCATGTTCATAAAGGTTGAAAACATACCCCGATATCACCATTCAAAATTCAAATGATTAATAATTATATCCAAGGATATTAAATATAGAATAAAATTAATGCTTCTCCATAAAAAGGTGAAAATATCAAAATTGAAGCAATAATTATGTCTCGAGTTTTCCTCTTCTCGATTAAGCAACAAATTTTGAAATCAACTATCATATTTCATTTATATGTTATTAATGATTATCCTATTCAATTACTTGATCATTGGTGCATCATAATATTCTCATCTCGACGAGACTAAAATCACTAATAAAGGCAGATACAAAATCATACTTGAAGCTCAAATTGAATGATGACTTCAACGTGCTACAATACAAACCCCCTTGAGTAGTTCTTTAATATAACAAAACTAAACTATATTACCCTAATTTATATGAAACTCGTTAAAATTAATAAACAACCATTAGATTCAAGATTCGAACTTCACTTTGAAATTAAATAAATTTGATTGTTCCACTATGTTGACGATACCTCATGTTTGCTAGGATCCCCCTCTTATAAATGCTCAAGTTTTGTTTCTCTGTTTGTTCCTCTTCTTAAAAAAAAAAACTTATGATTACTTCATTGTTGGCAAAGATCTTCGCAAATACTTGGTTTACACCACTTAGGAATCCTACCTTTTTAGCGATCATTATAAATGAGTCTGATATTCTATGACTTACTCTTTTCTCAAAGTTAATTGTGATTTGCTTGTCATGAGGGGGAAACAATACACACTTTTCCTAAAATTATTTTCAAAATATCTCACATTAGGAACGAATCACAATACATATAGTGCTTTATATGAAATAATAAATTCATATATTTGTTAAACTTATTAAAGGTTTGTTGCGTGACTGATTACAGAATCTCACCCCATGTCAAGTATGCAACATCAAAAATCTTTCCAACAGAAGATTATAATAACCTTGGTTTTCTCGTGCATCATGAATTAAATCTACAATATAACAATTAAAATATTGGGAATTCAAATTCGTAAATTAGAAAACTAACAATATCATAAGATGTAAAAATAGATAAATTATGTTGGAAGATATTGAAAATCTCCTAGTTTGAGGCCTGCTTATGGCACTCTCCTTAAGGATATTTCACTAGTTAAGGTATATTTCTAAGGATTCTACAATCTCTTCTAGTATTAAAACTAGGAGCCAGAACCTAAAAAAAATATTTTACTTAATGAAAATCCAGCAATACAAAATAAGAAAACATGTTTTTCTTGTTATTCTTTTTTAGTTTCTTAGCTAAAATCACAAATTTACTATTTATAGAGATTACAAATTGAGAGCTCCAAATCTTTGCACAAAATGACATTCAATGAGTAGTAATTGAAATAAAGGCTATTGACTTAATTATCAATTATTCCTTCAAATATGTGCACAATAAAATTTGATAAATGCCATAAAGACAATTAATTCATTGTCATATTAAACCAAATAATTGTTTGAAAAATTCTTAATAAAATACCATTAAGACTAATATAATATGGGGAAAAAAAATATATAATTGATCTTTTGATCAACTTTAATAATAGATATAAAGAATCCCAAAGATTATTCTTATACTTTTTAATATAACAACGATATTTTATCAATATTCCTCCGTAGAGATCACAAATTGAGAGCTCCAGATCCTTGCACAAATGACATTCAATGAGTAGTAATTAAAATAAAAGCTATTAATCCAATTATGAAATATTCCTTCAAATCTGTTTACAATCAATTTGATAAATGTCATAAAGACAATTAATTCACTGTCATATTAAACCAAATAACTGTTTGAAAAGTTCTTAATAGAATACTATTAAGACTAATATAATCTGAGACAATAATATAGAATTAATTCTTTTGACCAACTTTAATAATTGATATAAAGAATCTCAAAGATTAGTCTTATACTTTTTAATATAATAAAGATATTTTATCAATATTTTCCATATATCTTGAAAAGTATATTAATGAATATTATATATAATATATAAGTATTGTTGAGTTTCTAAAAAGAAGAATAATGAGTCTCGTGTCTCGTAGACTATGAATCAGACCTTGTAAAAAATAAGATTAAACTAACCGAACAAATGGTGAAGTGTAGAACGCCTACGAACTAAAAATTCTTTTGTAAGCTCAGAGTCTTATTTTATCACATTATACTTGCACAATCTCTTACGTTATCACAGTTTTACATGAAGAGATCATGTGAGTCTCCTGGTATTCATGAGTGCTTTAGAAATGTGTCACAATTTTATAGAAGTGGCGCCAATTCACACTCACATATGTCCATCTATCAAGTGTATTATGCAGGGCAATACACCACCTTTAAAGGATTTGATAATGGATTAAGAGTTTACAACTCAATCTCACTTTCCTTGCACATTTGCACTAACTGCACACCATAATAGATCATAGATTAAAGGAGATTGGACAAAATATATTTAATCAAAATTCTTTTGTTATTCATGATTTTCAAAGGAAGGATTTAACATGTGTTCAACCTTTGAGAAGACAAGATATATGATTGGAATGCATCATCTCCGGGTTGTAAGTGATATTTTAATCAGGGGGAGTATAAAATGCACTACAATCTTTTTTCCTTAACCAATGTTTTCTCCCACTGGGTTTTCCTAATAAGTTTTTTTAATCAGACAACTATTAATGTGCATTATAATATGTGTGTACTCTTTTTCCTTCACTGCGATTTTTTTTTCCCATTGGATTTTTCTTAGTAAGATTTTAACGAAGCACACTATTTATATTAAGACATGAACATCCAAGGGGGAGTGTTGTAAAACTATGTGGATGACCATGTGACCATTCATTGTGCCTAACTATTGTGTGCAAGTAATGAGGCCAACACACTATATGATATTTGTATGGCCAAGTAACTTGAATTCACGAGGTTTATAAATAGCCTATTAGTTACTCATCTTAAGTATGAGGAAAACAAAAAAAAAGTGAAGACAAAGTTAATTACTAGTTACTACTATTATTTCTCTCTCTCTCTCTCTCTCTCTCTCTCTCTCTCTCTCTTCTTATCATTTTATTATACTACACATACTTTATTTTATAACAATTTGTTCTATTACATTATCTTTGTAGACAAAAAGACGTGATAAAATGAAATGGGTATTCCAGTAATTAGTTTTGAGATATCGTGGGTCTTGTCTCGGCATCCTTCTTTAATAGTACAGGTTTAATAGATAGAATGAGTCGAGGAGTCACTCAGTATTTTCTTTCATTTAAAAATGTTTTGCAAACTATCATAATTATTGCAATGAGTACTTTAAGATATTCGAGTTGAGTTTTATTTTAAGATCAATTCTTTTTTTAAGCGTATTATTGCTTGAGTGAGTCTTCCACTAAGTAATCAGTCAGGCCAAGGGTTCGCTTGGGGATCAAAAATGGTTCTCGAGTGCTGACCACATCAAGGGTGTAGGCTCGATGTGCGGCACCACCCCCCTTCCCAATTTTTTTTTAAAGTTCGTTTTTTAAAAAAAAATCAATTTTAAATTTTTATTTATTAACCAGACCCGACCCCATACCCCAGACCCCCTACCACCACCCCCCCAAAAAAATTAAAGTTTATTTTAGAAAATTATTTTCAAATTTTAAAAAACTTATTTTTTTACCCCACCGCTCACCCTACCCCAACCCTCCTACCAGTCCACCCCCCCCCCCCCCCCCCTCACAATTTTTTTTAAAAGTTTGTTTTTTGAAATAAAAATTCAATTTTAAATTTTTATTTTTTAACCCCACCCGACCCCATACCCCCAACCCTCAACCCCCTACCATCCCTCCCCCCAAAAAAAATTAAAAGTTTGTTTTTGAAAAATATTTTCAAATTCAAAAAATTTATTTTCTTACCACAACCTACCCCGACCCTCCTACCACCCCCACCCCCCACAATTTTTTTTTAAAAAGTTTGTATTTGGAAAATATTTATAATTTTACAATTTTAGTGTCAGATTTTGAATCGGTCGTGAGGGTTGTGTCCTAGTTCGCGTATCGGGGTTATTTCCTAGATCGATTATCTATGTTGGTTTCCGGGTTAGAAATTATTTTCTTAAAAAGTATTTTCTCTGGTAAGAAGTAAAAAATATTTTCCGAAACAAACTTTAAATATTTTCCCTATTATTGTTACCTCCTTGCCCCTGCCTAGCAAAAGGACAATCCTTCAACCTATGGCCAGACTGACCACACCCAAAGCATCCTTCCTTGCCTATAAGACACTCTCTCAGATGGGTCTTACTACACTTTGGGCAAGTTGGGAAAGTCCTGTTACCTGAAGTATTCCCTTGAGACTTAGAGCCTGATGCCCTACCTTTCTGATCCTGTCGAAACCTGGGGGATGGAGCACTACTTGATGAAGGTGTTGGGGCTGTAGACCTCTGCTGAAAGTGTGAGCGATTTCCACCACCCGATTGTTGCTGAGTGTATTCATAATTCCTTATTCTAGCCTTCTTATTGTCCTTAGACATTTCCCGAAGCTTATCTCCCTCAACCTGTTAGGCATGAGTCATAAGCCTAGAGATATTCATATCCTCTAACAACATAGAATTCCTGCACTCTGTCTTCACTAAGTCGGATAACCCAAACAGAAACTTACTCATTTGTGCCCTTGGATCGGCAACCA
Organism: Solanum verrucosum; assembly: GCF_900185275.1. Classification (NCBI taxonomy): domain Eukaryota; kingdom Viridiplantae; phylum Streptophyta; class Magnoliopsida; order Solanales; family Solanaceae; genus Solanum; species Solanum verrucosum. Next base: position 475,632 of record NW_026020470.1, read on the forward strand.
TGTATGGAGCATACCTGCAGAGCTGGGTGAACTTAAGTCAGTATTCTTAGACTAACATTGTACCCTGCTTCAAATTCATAAACTCTTGTGCCATGGCTTCTCTCAACTCCCTAAGGAAGAACCTGTCCAGAAAAGCTCTAGTAAAACACTCCCAAGTCACAGGAGCTGCATCTGCACACCTATTTTTTTCCACTGAGTGAACCAAATGTGAGCTACATCCTTAAGCTGGTAGTATGCCAAATCCATTCTATTATTACCAGTCACTTGCATCACTCCAAAAATTTTCTTAACCTCATCAATGAAGTTCTGTGGCTCCTCACCAACTTGCCACCCTAGAAACTCAGGCAGACTCATCCGGAAAAAATCTCGAACCCTAGCTGACACTGATCTACCATTAGTATTTGTAGGAACTAGGACCTGATGATTGTTCTGATTGGTTACACTCTGAGCCAAGAGCTGGATCACATTCCAAAACATGGTTCGGGACTGGAGGAATTGCGTTAGGGTTGTGTGCATTAGCATTCCGTGCATAAGCTCTACGAGGAGGCATGATCTAAAACATATAATGACGGATTAGAAAGAATACGTTGGATCATACCTCACGCATGATAGGAATAACAAAGAAAGTGAAGTTTTTCTTAAAACACTTCGTAGTCTCCCTCTCATAGATGTGGTAAGCTTCACACCCATGAAAGGGACTCTACTTAGTGCGGCTTTCAAACATCCTAGGACTCTTAAACCAAATGCTCTGATACCTTGTCACTCCCCGGCACTACCCTCTTGACGTAACACGGGACCTAGGATCACGAGTGACCCCAAGCTAACCCTGTGTCTGGCATATATCAAGCATACTGAGAATAACTGAATTAAAGATATACTATGCGGAAGCTAAAACAATAGATAACTGAATATGGGGAATACCAAACTACTCTGAATCTATTAAACTTACTAAGAGTTCAATACCACTGAAAGATAAACTTATCAAGTCAAGTTTCTTCTATTACTATGTGTGAAAAGCCTCTAACTGAATAGAGTTGTTGCGACATTCCCCTGCTAACCCTAACAAAACTAGAAACTAAATAAAAGTCTGGAATGAAAAACATGTATATTGTCCTCGAAGTATGAGGACTCACTACTAAAGCTGATGAATACGGATCGAGAATCGATCTATGCGTGATCTGGATGCTGAGTATCTGAACCTACTTCATGAAATAATGTAGCGTAGAGTATACGTCAGTACTTGGAATGCACTGAACATGCAGGATATAGATAATAGCTGAACAAATATATAAGCTCAACAAATATAAATGTTGAAATATGCCTTAAAGGTGAGCTAAATGCAATGACCAAGTACTAATCATGATCATGACATGTTGAGACTGAATGCTGAACTATAAACTGAAAACCTAGTCAAATGCACTAGAGTCTGACTGTGGGAGCTACTATCGACTGACATAAAACCACGTGAGCTAAATGCAAAGTCCGATGTATACGCCCCATCGAGAGGACCCAATATACCTTACCAGGGTATAAAGGCATGACTGGCGTGATCATTAAATCTGATGCCCAACAGAGGGGACTTTTAAACCTATAGGAGCACGTAGTTCTGGGACTATGAGGGTACGCTGAACCCTAGTCCAACTCGGTGATAAGTCTACTCCCAACTGGAAATGTATATGACATAACATAACTAAATATTGGATAGCTCAATATTCTGACATGCAAATTTGAGAATACAACATTTATATGCTAATAATGTAACATTCAAAATCTGGAGCAGGATTATCTATTTATCTGACCTAGCAAATATAATTCATGAACTAAGAGAATTTATACAAACTAGGGTTCTGAGTTTCATGCCAGGAACTAAGCAACATTTCCACGAAAACGTGATAATTCGATTAAGGATACTATACCAACTAAATTACAATCAATATCTAAGGTTTTAGAAACCCTAGGTCTAAACAAGATGTGGAGAATCAAGAATCTGATTGAATTCTAGGGACCTGGTAGATGAAAGGAACCCACTAGTGAAATCCCACATACCTAGTGACGAAAACTACAGAGAAATCCTTCGATTTCAGGGCTGGAACTTGAAGAAAATCTTCTACTTGTTCTCGAGGGGCTGGTCGACTTTCCTCTTCTTTTTTGCTCTAATTTTGATGAAAAATCATTTAGGGTAGGTTCTGACTAGAATATTAGGCCTAAACTGAGTAAAAAAACGTAGTTTAGGTATTAAATGACGTAGTTTAAATGTCCCAAACATAGGGGAAAAGACCAAAACGACCCTGATTTAAAAGTTGTTGAGGCCATCGATGGACCCTGGCAGATGGTCCATGGACTGAATGACGGTTCGTCTTGGCAGGGGTTTAGTGTCTGAGGCTACATGTAGAGGTCATAATCTACGGACCCTGGACCACGGGTCATGGTCCCATCTACGGTCCGTAGGTCCTGCCGTAGATCATGATTTTCTGGGGATTTTGGGTGGCCAACCTACGGACTACACCTACGGTCCGTGGTCCCACCCACAGGCCGTGGGTGGTGTTATACCCCATTTTAACTCGAGGTTCAAACAGTGTACAACATGTTGATGAATCTTAATGCTATTTTAAAGAGTCACCACCTAATTATGTTAGCGGTGAATTAGGACACCTATTTTACTAAAGTTGGTGCTAAGTTAACTCTAGATTAAAGTCTACTCAACCTTATACAATTCTAGGTAAGAATTCTAATTTATCTTAATATGCAAGGGACCTTTTTTATGCCTGAGGTAGGCCTAACGAAGATTTGAAGAACAACAATTATGCCAATATACGTCATCCTATAGCTTTTAAATAATTAAACAAATGCTAAAAAGGTACATGAATAGTTTTATAACTTCATTATATTTTGTACAATAAAAATAAACATAATAAACTAAGTTTAAAAAGTTGTTGTGCCCCGACTATCATTGCCTTTGTTGGTGTCGCTAGGATAACTCTTCCATTCACCAAAGTTTGGATCTTGACAGCCATCCGCACTGCAAAACAAATGGTTAGCTTATACCCTCCTACTACAATTTAATTATTTAAGAGCAAATAGTTGGTATTTAGGCACAATTATCCTTCAAATATGCACACATATATTGATAAGGTGTCACTAGGGTCATGAACCCATTTGGACATTTGGTAAGGTAAACTAATGGTCTTAATACGCCATGGGTATTAAGATTCTTAGGTTTGCATGATGCATGTTCCTTAAAAGGTGTTGGTTTGGCTCTATCTTATGTTTTCTAAGATTTGGCTTACTAGACACAAGGTTCCCGAGTGGACAACTCGAGTGAGAAGCCAATGTGGTCACACAGAAAAATATTCAGACACCCCGCCCATATGCCAACTCTCCTAACTTTTGAGATTTAAAAAGAAATTTGTGGGTGCGCAAAACACACCTCGCGTGTACGTGTGATAGTGTGAGTTTTCCAGAATTGGAGGATTATTATCATAATGATAATTTATATGAAGCAACAACAAATAAACAATTTATATAAAGTGGTAACAAATAATCAATTTATTATATCATATAAGCATGAAAAATAGTGCATTTAGGCATTTAAACTAAAACAAACAACAAAAATGAAACAAACAAATGTTAAAAACATAATTATTAGCCTAAGTCGGTTATGGTTTAGAACCCAAAGTCCCCAACAGAGTCACCAAGTTGTTATACCCCATTTTAACTCGAGGTTCAAACATTGTACAACATATTGATGAATCTTAATGCTATTTTAAAGAGTCGCCACCTAATTATATTAGCGGTGAATTATGACACCTATTTTACTAAAGTTGGTGCTAACTGAACTCTAGATTAAAGTCTACTTAACCTTATACAATTATAGGTAAGGGTTCTAATTTATCTTAAAGGGAAGGTGTAAGGCATCCTTTAAAATCTGTTAAAACAGGTAACCGGCCAAACTTAGGTTAATTAATTTTAAAAGAAAGAAGAGTGTCAAAAGATTTGAAAAGTTGTAAGTTGGAAAATATTTTTTCATTTGAAAACTCTTTGATTAATCCTAAGTAAATAAAAAGGTCATTTTCTTAAAACAACTTTACTTAATCGGAAACTTATCGCTAAAAGTTTGAAAATAATTTATTTCTTTAAAAAAATGTACTTGTACGTAGCAGCACACTTCGAAATGTTTTAAGCTTAAAACAAAGTTGATTCCTTTCTTTTAAAATGTTTTTTAGATGTGAAAACCATTATGAAATAAGAAAAAACATTAATAACTAGAACAAAAGTAAATGTTCACAAACCTAAAACCTATAATATGTTAGCTAATTGAAACAAAAATAAACACATATCCAAAACATATAAGCAAGTTTAAAAAATAAACGCTAATAATAATAATAATAATAATAATAATAATAATAATAATAATAACATAAAAAGCCATATAAGCAACGCCAAATGAGTTTTGCTTGCTTTCGTTGCTATTCGGGTAATCTAAGATATAGTGAAGACTCCATATGTGGGTATGCCGGTGTTGAGTCCATGAGACTCTATGTTTTGCAAGAGACCTTATTTGGGACTCCATTTTTTGCTCCCTGTTGCGGGGCAGTGAACGAAATGCTTTGGTCGAAGGTCTATTTCGAAGAACCATAAACTCGAGCAAGCTTGAAAAATAGAGTTTCGATCGAGATCGAAAGAAAATATATAGACGATATGTTAGAGCAAAGAACTAGTGATTAAAAGTGTTATGGAGACAGAAAGCTTTTTTTAAAAGAATGTCAAGGCTGCTATGGAGGCCAAAAATCTTCTTTTAAAAATGAGTGCAAAGGCCGCTATTTATAGTGACAAACTAGAGTTCTTCTTATTTCAATTTGGGTGGGATTCAAGAATCAAAAGAATCGTTTTGAATTCAAAATTGTCCATGTGATTCTTCCTCAGAGATGTCAAAAGTATTTTGGCTTTTCTTGTTGATCGAATGAAAGAAGAGAGATGGTAATCAGGAAGAAGAAAGAGCTATTGATTTCCTTCAGAAGCAAGAGATAAAGATTGCACCAAAATAGGTGAACAATCTCTGTCCATGGTTGAGAATCGAGCAACCTTCTATCTGGAAGAGGAAAAGGTGAGATAACCTAATTTTGTTTTTGGCTCTTTGTGATTTTCCTGATGAATGGAACATTGATTTGGGCCTGTTTTTGATATAGAGTAATGGGCTGAAACATTTTGGTTTGATTTTGGGAGTTTTGGGCCGATTTTGGTGTAACAAATGGGCTGAAACGTTGGCCTGAATTATGGGCCTTTTCCTTCTTCTTTTAAATTATTTTTGGCTTCTAACTTGATAACTAATACAATATATGTTATAAGATGACTATTAATAGTTTACAAAGTAAAAATATCAATATTGTGATTTTATGCTAATATAAAATATAGATACGAAATATCGATTTGTAATTAACAAAGCTTGAACTAAAAATGACGATAATCGATTACTTAAGAAAAGAGGTGTAAAAAGCTTGTAATAGTAATTTCGATAATAAAACATAGAATTTTAGTAGTAAATAGTCATAGTAGTAAAAATAGTTGCGAAAAAGGATAATTTGATACATTATTAAATTAGAAGTTCAAAAATAATAAATTAGAAGAAAGGAGGGTCAAAATTCGGTGTCAACAACTTGCCCCTCTTTGACAGTTTTTGGGCAAAGAAGTTGACGTTGCAATCAATTTTGTCCCTACCAAACAAATACAACCCTAGAGAGGGTTTGAGAAGCTATGGACATTGGATAGATTATGAGGTAGAGGATTAAACAAGGTAGTCATAAGTTTACAAAAAGTTACCCCAGTGTTGAATTATGATATTGTTGGGTATCGTGACAGAGGAGAGTATTTGAGTGTGGAGTCGAGAAAAGTTTGAGTTAGACCTTCGACCTTTGTGGGAAAGCTAAACTTTCTCAACAAATTGCCCCAGTTCACTGCTAAGAGGGAGTTCCTCATTATGTTATGTTGCATATCCTCTTGTTGTGCGATGTTTCCTGCTAAATCTTCTACAAAATCTAGAAAGCATTTGTGAACAACTTAAATGTCGTGAAGGCATTGAGATGAATATAATTGTATGAGCATAAAACTTCTTAAGATAAGGGTAGTGCTACTTTAAAGCTAGTGCAAAAAAGCACGCTAAATAAATTGGTGCAAACTTTAGTGCAAAATCATTTGAGACTAATAAAGTTAGTTCAAAATTAGTGCCAAATTGAATCTATAAAATTAACACAGTGCAAAAATTCATTTTGATAGAATCACTGTTAGTGCAAGGTTAGTGCTAAAATCGGGGTTAGTGCAAGTGCAAAATCAGTGCCAGTGACAAATTAGCGCCAAATCATAATTAGAGCTGGTGCAAATTAGTTGTAAAGAGTTAGTTCTAGTTAGTGCCAGAAGATGATTAGTGTCGGTGCCAGTCAGTGCTAAATCACAATTGGTGCCAGTGCAAAAATTAGTGTTAGCTCATTGTTAGTGTTGGTGCAAAACTAGTACAAGATTAATGCAAATCAGCTATTTAAAAATAGAGTAGTTGAGTAGTATATGTGAAAGTAAAGAAATTCCAAACCGTCTCGCAAATATTGTGACTTTATAGCTTTGCCTTCTTGAATTATCTTTTCTCTTTTTGTTTGCCTACTTGTTTGAACGGTGTGACTTTATCCAAGTTCTAATTGTTGTTGAATGGATAATAATCAAACAACTTCATTACTGTACCTGCTTGAACTTCTCTGCATTCATAGAAAATTTGTAAGTTGGGGGATGGGAGGCTAATTCACGTTGACTTGAGATTTCCAACTTTGTTGCTTTCTTGTCAATCTTCTTGTTTGGACTCTCTGACCCCATCCGAGAAACAAGACTTGGTAGATGAATAAAAAAAATAAAAATTATTTGAAAGAATTCATATATATATATAATTAAAAAAATGGTATGTATATATGAATATAAATCATTTTAAAATCTCTCGTCGGATTCCAGATTATGACAATGCGCCATCCTTTGTCTAGATATTCCAATCAGACTATGTGCTCCTGCTATTCAACATCGTTTGAAAAATCCTTGCCCTAGCTTCTTTCTTTAATCAAACTCTTGCATTCATTTGTTGTGAAATTTTGAGTGGTTCTCCAAATTTGCCCCAGTTTATACCTTATAGATAAATAGAAATTTCTAAAACATATGACCGAGCCACAAGGCGCATACGTATCCCATAAAAAATAGGAATCAAGTCGTACGTAGTTCAGGATACAACACAAAGAAAAATTAAATATTTTTATAAAGTGACCGAAGTCGATGAGCCCGCCTACGTATCCCATCGAGGAAATCAGGTCAAAACGTAGTTCATATCACATCAAAAAAATGCCTAAAGGAAATAAAATAAATTAAAGTCCTAAAAACAAACATCTTCTGACTGGATCTGAATGGATGATCTTTGGTCATACGTCACCATCCACGTCTGGTAGCATCAATGTTTTTCCAAGACAAAAACCATTGCTAAATAGGTGCGAAATTCCTTAGCTTCTTCTTGCTACCAATTACGCAATGTTTTGAGTATCCTCAAACTTGCTTCATTGGGATTGGCAACTTATGCAATATATGATCATGAAAATATATCCACATGCTTTCTTAATAATTCAATCAATGCTTCTTTCTCAAATGGCTGATGACTTCCCTCACTAGCTTTGAGTTGCCTAAATTCAAAATTTCGACTTCATCCAAAAGTTGTTCAAATTCCTTAGCTAGCTTATCAAGTTGCACATCATTTTGGTATCCTGTGAGTTTCTGCTAGACATTCATGTTCTGCTCTTTTGTCTCATCATATGTCATAATCATAGGACCGACAAGTTTATAAATTTTTAAACTAAAAGAGTAAGAATAGAAGTAATAAGACAAAAATAAAGAGTTATGGAGAAATGAAAAGACATTTATAGATTTTGCATTTGAGCTTTCAAAAGGAGAGGCAAAAACAACAAAAAGTTCTTCTATATGATTAAAGAGTCAAATTTTAAATCATGTCATTTCAAAATACTGCTAAAATTTAATCTACCAAGATTCCCAGAAAATCAATGACGGAGAAGAGGACCAATTCTTCAAGGCATCTCCTGGTTCGGCATTCCAGATGGTCGGTGTCTCAGTGAAATCTTCAGTAATGAATAAATTTTTGATCCCTTCAACTGGATCATCTTCAAGAATGTCCTCATACACTTGGACTACAGACAGATTTGGGAGTTGAATAAGATAAGGCACAAAAATGTCACCCCTCTTCTTGCACTCATGCATGACGATTTTTTTCAGAATAGTCTTTCCTGCTGGCATAATAGTTCCCTTAAGACTCCTCTCATCGTCTTTGGTAACCATGTGCACACCCACATTTCCATGATTAAGCAAAAGATTATTGTTCACATTTGGAGAAACTCCTTTAAGCTAAATCACATTCTCTTTGATCAAAATCTCAATCTTATCTTTGAGAGCCAAACAACTTTCTGTATCATGTCTGGCAGCCCCTGAATGATATGCACAGTGCTTAGACTTATCAAACCACTTAGGACGAGGTTTGATAGCTCTCCAATAAATTGGTTGGATCACTACTTCTATTTTCAACCTTTCAAAGAGTTGGGCATAAGACTCAGCTAAAGGTGTGTAAGTCTTCCTTTTGTCAAAATTCTGACGAGGCCTTGGTGGAGTCGTGGAATTGTTTGGAGGTTGGTAACGGGATGGTTGTTGGTAATGTGGTGAGTTTTGATATATGAGTAGTTGTTGGTAGTACGTTGGTTGGGTGTTATAAACAGGATAAAAAACAGGTGAAAACATTTAGTTGTGCGGACTTTGAAGTGACTGGCTATGGTATGTGTGCATCTGGCTTGACCTTCACTCCTGAATATTCATTATAGTTGCAACTTCCTCTTTTTTCTTCTTGACTCCTCCTATTATTCCAAATTGGATTGCCTTATTTGTCTCCTGTAAGGCTGCAAAGTTTGTGACTCTCTCAGACTTGATTCCATCTTCCAAAGCTTCCCCAGTTTTGACAAGGTGGATAAATTTGGCACCTGTCATGAGCAACATCCTTTCCTAATACATACTATCTTGAGCTTTGATAAAGATGTACTTCATTTCATTTTCATCCACCGGTGGTCGTACCCTAGCCGCTTCAGATCTCCAACGGATAGCATACTCACGAAAGGTTTCAGTGGTCTTCTTCTTCACCTTTTCAAGGTAAGACCGATCAGGGACGATCTTAATGTTAAACCTAAACCTTTCCATGAAATCCCCTGCCATATTGCTCCAGTTGCACCAAATCTTCAGATCTTGCTCGATATACCAAGTTAATGCATCTCCAGTTAGGCTTCTGATGAACAACTTCATTCTTACGGCCTCATTTCTTCCTACCCCGACTAGCTTATCACAATAAAATCTCAAATGATTACGGGGATTTCCAGTTCAATCAAACATCTCAAATTTTGGTGGCTTGTATCCATCAGGTAAGTCAATGTCAGGATGTACAGATAAGTCCTCATCGAGTTTCTCTCCTCTTTTTGAAATTCACATATTCCTAACTTCTTCCCTAAACTCATGCATCTCTTTATCACGTTCCTCTTATTTTGTTTTCCTTTCTTTCTCCAACAACTCATATGGATCAACAATTGGTGCTAGAATAGCGGATGGCTGAGCTTGAGTAACATATATCAGTGGAACACGTTGCATGCTAGGATCAGTATGTGTCGCTGATATATATTGAGGTGTTAAGTGATTTTGAACTGATGGAGTACTGTGAGGAGCGGTAGTTGGTGTGGCATGTGATGAGTTTGTAGGAATTTGGTTTAGAGGACTTTTATATGTAGGAAATTGGGTAGTATACTGTGGATAGAAGGGAATTTGATTTGGAGGGATTTGATAGTCGGGAACTGGGGTGAGAGATTGTGGGTTGATAGGGACCTGAACGGGTGGCGGGGTGACATGTTGAGTATTAGAAGGAATTTGGCTAGATGGGTTTTGGAACATGAGAGTTGGATTGGCATACTGGGGTTAACATGAGCTTGATTTGTATGAGGTGGGTTTATGGGATGCGAGTTCATGACGGGTGTGCTTATGGGCTGAGTATTTTGTAGAGGAAAATGGTTACGAACAGGAGATTCCAGAGATGGAAAATGAGGAAGCATTGGAGCAGTCGTCCTTGGTTCCTGAGAAGGGGTGTTGGAAACAGGTAACTTGCCAAAGTTCCTGACACGCTCGACTCCTCCTTGCAAATCAGCGATTTATTGCTCTAAGCAAGCAATATGCTCATCATTACCAGTGTCGTCCTTAGCTCCCAAAGTTTCAGGATTATCTTCCGTAGAAGTGACACGTTCAATGCCCAAAAGATCTGCCATTGGTGGATCAATCACATTAGTTCTTGGCCTTCGAACTGCCCATTGAGGTAAAGCATTTGCATCGCCAGACATCTCGATTGTCAGCGTGAATAAGCCTTTTGGGGAATAAGATTAAAAAAAATACAAAAATGATGTTAGATGAGGTAAAAACAACATCAAGTAATTTTAATATATGCAAATAAATCACATAGCAAGCAAGTAGTGCATAATAAACATATTAAACAAGTAATAGTAACAAACAACAAATCAACAAGGCGTCTTAATATGCAAGGGACCTCTTTTACGCTTGAGGTAGGCCTAACGAAAATTTGAAGGACAAAAATTGTATCAATATACGTCATCATATAGCTCTTAAATAATTAAACAAATACTAAAAAAGTACATGAATAGTTTTATAACTTCATTATATTTTGTACAATAAAAATAAACATAATAAACTAAGTTTAAAAAGTTGTTGTGCCCTGATTATCATTGCCTTTGTTGGTGTTGCTAGGATAAATCTTCCATCCACCAAAGTTTGGATCTTGACAGTTATTCGCACTGCAAAACAAATGGTTAGCTTATACCGTCCTACTACAATTTAATATATTAAGAGCAAATAGTCGGTATTTAGGCACAATTATCCTTCAAATATGCACACATATAATGATAAGGTATCACTAGGGTCATGAACCCATTTGGACATTTGGTAAGGTAAACTAATGGTCTTAATACGCCATGGGTATTAAGATTCTTAGGTTTGCATGATGCATGTTCCTTAAAAGGTGTTGGTTTGGCTCTATCTTATGTTTTCTAAGATTTGGCTTACTAGACACAAGGTTCCCGAGTGGACAACTCAAGTGAAGAGGCTACGTGGTGACACGGAAAAATATTTGGACACCCCGCCCATATGCCAACTCTCCTAACTTTTAAGATTTTGAAAGAAATTTGCGGGTGCGCAAAACACACCTCGCGTGTACGTGTGATAGTCTGAGTTTTCCAGAATTGGAGGATTATTAACGGAATGACGATTTATATGAAGCAATAACAAATAAACAATTTATATAAGGCGTTAACAAATAATCAATTTATTATATCATATAAGCATGAAAAATAGAGCATTTAGGCATTTAAACTAAAACAAACAACAAAAATGAAACAAGCAAATGTTAAAAATATAATTATTAATCTAAGTCTATTATGGTTTAGAACCCAAAGTTCCCAGCACAGTCGCCAAGCTGTTATACCCCATTTTAACTCGAGGTTCAAACAATGTACAACATATTGATGAATCTTAATGCTATTTTAAAGAGTCACCACCTAATTATATTAGCGGTGAATTAGGACACCTATTTTACTAAAGTTGGTGCTAAGTTAACTCTAGAATAAAGTCTTCTTAACCTTATACAATTCTAGGTAAGGGTTCTAATTTATCTTAAAGGGAAGGTGTAAGGCATCCTTTAAAATCTGTTAAAAACAGTTAACCGGCCAAACTTAGGTTAATTAATTTTAAAAGAAAGAAGAGTGTCAAGAGATTTGAAAAGTTGTAAGTTGGAAAATATTTTTTCATTTTAAAACTCTTTGATTAATCCTACGTAAATAAAAAGGTCATTTGCTTAAAACAACTTTACTTAATCTGAAACTTATCGATAAAAGTTTGAAAATAATTTATTTCTTTAAAAAAACGTACTTGTACGTAGCAGCACACTTTGAAGTATTTTAAGTTTAAACCAAAGTTGATTCCTTTCTTTTAAAATGTTTTTTAGAAGTGAAAATCATTATGAAATAAGAAAAAGCATTAATAACTAGAACTAACGTAAAGGTTCACAAACCTAAAACCTATAATATGTTAGCTAATAGAAACAAAAATAAACACATATCCAAAACACATAAGCAAGTTTAACAAATAAACGCTAATAATAATAAGAATAATAATAATAATAATAATAATAATAATAATAATAATAATAATAATGATAATAATAATAATAATAATAATAATAATAATAACAACAACAACAACAACATAAGAAGCCATATAAGCAACGCCAAATGAGTTTTACTTGCTTTCGTTGCTATCCGGATAATCTAAGATATAGTGAAGACTCCATATGTGAGTATACCGGTGTCGAGTCCATGAGACTAGTTTTGCGAGAGACCTTATTTGGGACTCCATTGTTTGCTCCATGTTGCGGGGCAGTGAACGAGATGCTTTGGTTGAAAGTCTATTTTCGAAGAACTATAAACTCGAGCAAGCTTGAAAGATAGAGTTTCGACCGAGATCGAAAGAAAATGTATAGGCGATATGCTAGAGCAAAGAACTAGTGATTAAAAGTGTTATGGAGCAGAAAGCTTTTTTTAAAAGAATGTTAAAGCTGCTATGGAGACCAAAAATCTTCTTTTAAAAATGAGTGCAAAGGCCGCTATTTATAGTGACGAACTAGGGCTCTTCTTATTTCAATTTGGATGGGATTCAAGAATCAAAAGAGTCGTTTTGAATTCAAAATTGTCCATGTGATTCTTCCTCAGAGATGTCAAAAGTATTTTGACTTTTTTTGTTGACTGAATTAAAGAAGAGAGATGGTAATGAGGAAGAAGAAAGAGCCATTGATTTCCTTCAGAAGCAAGAGATAAAGATTGCACCAAAATTGGTGAACAATCTCTGTCCATGGTTGAGAATTGAGCAACCTTCTATATGGAAGAGGAAAAGGTGAGATAACCTAATTTCGTTTTTGGCTCTTTGTGATTTGCCTTATGAATGGAACATTGATTTGGGCCTGTTTTTGATATAGAGTAATGGTCTGAAGCGTTTTGGTTTTATTTTGAGGGGTTTTGGGCTGATTTTTGGTCTATTTTTCAGACATATATTGGTGTAACAAATGGGCTGAAAAGTTGGCCTGCATTATGGGGCTTTTGCTTCTTCTTTTAAATTAGGAAAAATTACTTAAATATACAACACTTCTTTACCTATTCTCAATATTTCCCTACTCTTTTACTAAAATACAAAAATCCCTTATTTTCCCCCAATTCAACTTAACCGGATACTTTATTAGTTTAAGTATCCGCCCATTATTAATTAAAGTATCCGCGCTGCTATATTATGCATCCGCCCGTTAATTAAGTATCCGTGCTGCTAACAACTTAATAATTTAAGTATCCGCCCGTTATTAATTAAAGTATCAGCGCTGTTATATTATGCATCCGCCCGTTAATTAAGTATCTGTGCTGCTAACAACTTAATAATTTAAATATCCGCCCGTTATTAATTAAAGTATCCGCGCTGCTATATTAAGTATCCACACTGCTATATTATGTATCCGAAAAACACTAAAAAAAGGGATTTTTGGTAATTAATGAAAGAGTAGGGAAAGGAAGTAATTTCTTTCTTATACTATGTCATTTGCCTAATTTTTACAATAAATTGTTTTTTGGCTTCTAACTTGATAACTAATACAATATATGTTATAAGATGACAATTATTAATTTACAAAGTAAAAATATCAATATTATGATTTTACACTAATATAAAATATAGATACGAAATATGGATTTGTAATTAACAAAGCTTGAAATAAAAATGACGATAATCGATTACTAAAGAAAAGAGGTGTAAAAAGCTTGTAATAGTAATTTTGATAATAAAATATATAATTTTAGTAGTAAATAGTTGTAGTAGTAAAAATAGTTGTGAAAAAGGATATTTGATACGTTATTAAATTTGTAGCTCGAAAATAATAAATTAAAAGAAAGGAGGGTCAAAATTCGGCGTCAGCAGGTGGCCTCTGTCAGTGGCACCTACAAGTTCTGAAAATTTGATGTTAGGCTCTTTCTCGAATTTGGGTTGTTACAGAAGGATTACAATGGAACAAAATTGAGTCGAAGTGTCAAAATAAAATTTAGGAACAAATTTAAGGATCTATTTGGCTATACATATATATATATATATATATATATATATATATATATATATATATACACTAGTGTTATGGCGTATCGTATATATAGTATATGATGTTGTAAAATAGAATTAATATACTAAATTAAAGCTTTTTAGTAAATAATTATAATTGAACAAAATAGGACAAATGTTTTTAAATTATTAATACATATTGTCATAGAATTACTTGTACTTTGAGATCAAAATGATCAGATATCATTAAAACATTTTAAAACACATTCAAAGTTTAAATATGGAGAAAGTGGAATTTCTTAAATAATATTATTTCTTATTTCACTGAATTTTGTAAACAAATCTAACCAACAAAATAGAAAAGGATTCATATGCTAAATAACTCAACTATCTCAAACTGAACTCATAATGTTTTAAAAATAAACATTTAACTTAGCCAAAATGGAAACTCAAATCTGAACATAAGCAAATAACAAAATGATGACGAATGAACTAACATCTGACTGACTATCTATGAACCTCTAAAACAACTGAGATGGATGTCGGGACAGGCCCACGACATCCTAATGAACTAAAATGATAAAGTAATGAAAAAAGGGGATCCTCCGAAATGCAAGGAGGCTCACCAACAACTGTGAAGCTCAACTGGATCAACAATGCGTTGGATGCTGATCCTGGTTACCTGCATCTGCATCATAAGACGATGCAGGCCAACTGGCATCAGTACATTGAATATATGAGTAAGCGAGTTGGAATGCTAAACACAACTTAAGCTTGAAAAGAATCTGAAAGGAACTGAAGAACTTACCTTGTTCAACTCAACTCAACATAACTGAACTCATTTCAATATAAAACAGTTTAAAAACAAGTGCAATATAAGGAAAAGATGTTTAAAACATAATGTCAACTCTGTGTATTAAGAAATACAATAATAACTCTGTATGTATGCAAAGATACATTATGAAATATGTTTGTATATAAAATTACAAAATACTGTTGTGGGACTTTCTCTAACCGACAACCATCACTTAAGAGCTATAGTGATGATACAACGTTTTACCTCACGCTGTCAAGGACCGTCCTATACCTTGCCGGGGGTATAGAACCTAACTCACTAAGTGGATCCACTAGTCTATGCTAAAAAGCACTAAAGGAATCATCTAAAAAGTATGACCCTTTTCTACCTATGGTGGCTACATGATTTATGGGGGCTGTGAGTTGTCTGAACTCTCTCCCATATCGGTGCTCAATACTACTCCAAAAATATAATATTAGCTCTTATGTTTAAAAACATACTTCTTTCTGTGATTTGAGATTAGTGCTCAAAAACTTAGCTCAAAGGCTATCTTGGAAATCAAAGTTTCCTCTCTTGCTTCATTTAGAAAGCGATTATTCTTTTCTGAAAACTTGCCCGAAGGCTCCTTGGAAATCAAGGTTTCCTTTCTTGTTTAAATGCAAAAACATTTTAAACTCTTTGGGAATACATAACCCCATATACTTTTGAAGAAATAAACTTCAACTTTACTCTTTACTGAACTCAAAACTTAAGTCTTAAAACAAAGTTAAAATGTTTGCAAAAGACTTTTGAAAAACTTTATGAACTTCTCTTAACTTGACTCTTGACTTGACTCTTAAATTTCCTTGAATTGAATTTATGGATTCAAGGATCGTGATTTGTGAAAGGAAAAATCCCATGATGTTTAGGAATGATTTTAGATAACTAAACATGAGAAAATGATCAAGAATCAATTATGGGGAACTGCTTCGCGATGCGGAGGTGATTTAAATTCTTAGGTCGCGAATTAAATTTTTTGGCAGAACGCTCTGTGTCTGCTCTGCGACGCGAAATAACTTTTCCCAAAACTAGGGAGTGGGTCCGCGACGCGGAGACACTACCAGATTTCGACCGACAAAATTTCTTCCTCATTTTTCAACTCTAACCCCTCTCTAAACTTCGATGGTTCTTTCCCAAATACTTAGGATCATTTATACCCTCAATATATGATAGATTCAAATCGAAATTACACCCGAAAACATGAATCAAACCCCAAGATATCTTCAAGAAAACAACCTACAAGAATTCAACCGAATTTCATCAAGAACTCAAAGGATTTACTTTCAAATCAAACATATTTCGCTGAATTGAATCATGATTGGCACGTGGGTGAACTAAACCAATGCTATGTGATCTCACATACCTTGTAGGGATCACCCCCGATGAAATCTACAAGCTAAACTCGACGATCTTGACAAATCTTGCTTCTCTTCTCCTTTTTCCTCTTCTTTTCTCTCTTCTCCAAGCCTTAGTGTATTTCGGTAAAAGCGTAAACTGATCTAATTCTGTTTAGACCCTAACTCAATTACCAAAAATGAAATAAAATAATTGGGCAAGGAAAAGACCAAACTACCCTTTAAAATTCCGGATTGAACTTTCGTTATTCCAACAACCAACCTCCAAAGGGCATATCTTACTCATACGAACTCGGAATCGTGCAAACTTAGTGGCGTTGGAAATATCATTCCAAAAGCTTTCCTACCATAACTGGAAGTGCTCCTAAATTACCATGAGCTAGAAGTTATAGCCATTTGAAGTTGACCAAAAACTCACTTTTTCCTAACTTAACAAAATTTTTAGATTTCATTCTTCCCAAAAATGACCATTTCAAATTCTTAGCTTCTTCCTAGTTATTTCAAATTGCGAGATGTTACAATGAATAGGTGTTAATTGTGCCTTATCCGTAAAGTCACAACCTTTTGAAAAAGTCATTGCTTATCGAAAAAGTCACAACCCTTTAAAAAAGGCACAACTCATCAGAAAAGGCACAACCCTTCGAAAAAATCACAACCCTTCGAAAAAGTCACAACTCACTGAAAAGTCGCAACCTGTCAAAAAAGCCACAACCCTTTGGAAAAGTCACAACTCATTGAAAAAATCGCAATCCTTTAATTTGAAAAGATATCTACTTTCAATATAATAAAATTAATTAAACTAATAAATAAAATAAATGGGTATTTTTAATTGGGGGTATTCTAGTAATTCAACCTTTAAGTTTGGGAGTTCATGCTTTTAAGGAAGTATATATATATATATATCAAACACTTTGGGTGTGTTCAGTACGAAGGAAAGCATTTTCTGAAAAACGTTTTTTGATTTTCTCATGTTTAGTTGGCTTAAATGTATTGGAAAATATTTTTCAAATCAACTTATTTTTCTCAAATTTAAGGAAAATGTCTTCCATTCAAAAATTAAGGAAAACATTTTCAAAACTCTCCTCTAAGCTCAAATTACAATTTTTTTACATCACCCCTTACCCCAACCCTCCCATTATAAAAAAAATAAACAACATAAAATTTATTTTTAAAAAATTGTTCAAATTTTAATTTTTTATCCTCTCAACCCTTGACTACCCCTACCCCCTCTAAAAAATACATAAAAGTTTGTTTTTGATTTTTTTTAAAAAAATTCATTTTTTTAATTCATGCCTACACACCCCCTTGCCAGCTCCCCGTAACACCCCAGATTTTTTTAATCTAACATTCAGATCATTCTATAACACCTCACAACTCTACTCATAAAAATTTGATCGTTCGTGTAATACCAGATACTTGAAAAGGGTTAAAAAGGGTTAACATTCATGTCCACGGCCCTAAAGTAGACTATGGGCCCTTTAGTGAAGCCAAAATGGCTCGTGAAAGGAACCTGTCACGCCTTGATCCAACACCCTGGGCAGGACTGGCACTCGAAGACCATTGCTGGCCCTTGGCCTGGCTTACTGACTCAGCGAAAGACTCTAAACAATAATACAATGATCAAATTGAACTTACTCAAATAACTTAGTCAAATAGCTAAGAATGTTTAAAATTCAACATTCAACATTCAACTTGGCCAAAATGGCAACTCAAGTCTTAACATATGAAATAACAATGTAAAAACATCCGACTACTAACTGTCTATGACGCGTCTAAAATAAAAAGGGATGTCGAGACAGGGCCCCCGATCATCCTAACATCTGAAAGACTAAAAAAATAAATAAAGGAATCCTCTGGAATGCAATGAGGCTCATCAACAGACTCTGAAGGCTCAAGTTGGATCAACGAGGCGCTGGATGTTGATCCTGGTTACCTGCATCTGCATCATAATAGGATACAGGCCAACTGGCATTAGTAAATTGAATGAACGAGTATGCGAGTTGGAAAGCTAAAACAAGATATAGGCTTGAAAGGATTCTGAAAGAAACACTTACCTGGCTCTTCTCAACTTCTGAATAACTTAACTAAAATATAAAGCAATAAAGCACATGCAATATATATATAAAACTTATAAAATAGTTGCAACCAACTTAGTTCGTTAAAGATAAAGCAATAACAAACTAAACTTTAGTCATATAAGAAAATAATATGGTTTCTGTGGGAGATTCTCTAACGGACAACCACCACTATGAGCCTAAGTGGTGATACAACGTTCTTACCGTCACGTTGCCAGACTGTCCTATACTTTGCCGTCATATAGAACTACTTAACTTAATGGATCCACTAGTTTAACTTATGTGATCATCTAAAAGCATGACCTATTAATAACCATGATGGCTACATGGTTTATGGAGACTTCAGAATATGAACTCGCATCCCCATATCGGTGCTCAATACTATTCCCAAAAATATACTTAGCTCAATGTTTTAAAACAACTTCTTTATTTGGTTTGATATAATTACTCAAAACTTAGCTTAAAAGCTCTCTTGGAATCGATGTTCCCTTTTCTTGCTCAAATGTGAAAACATTTATAAACTCTTTGGGGAATACTTAGTTCCCTTATAACTTTTTGAGAAATGAACTCAACTTTTCACTCTTTGCTTAACTTGAACCTTAAGTCTTAAAACAAGTTAAAATGTTTGTTGAAGATTTTTGAAAACTTTAAAAACTTTGCTTGATTTGCTTCTTAACTTCTAGACTTGACTCCTAACTTCTCTTGACTTTGATCCTAACTTTCATTGAATTAGATTATGGTTTCAAGGTTCATGATCTCATGTTTATGAATGATTTCATGATGTTTACATGTACCTTAGAGTGTTGGAATCAACTAGAAAATATAGGGACACTGCTAAGGAACAAGTACGAAAGAATGGGGGAATAATGGGAAGAACTGTGTCCCTGGCGCTCTGAGAGGCGCGAAGCGCCAGCCCTTGAGATTTAGAGACCAAGTTGGGGCATGGGCACTCTGAGCATCGCGCCGCCCCAGAGCTCAACATTCAGAGACCCCTTTTAGGGTCTCTGAGAGGCGCGGTGCCCCAGAGCTCAACATTTAGAGACCCCCTTTTTGGGGCTCTGAGAGGCGCGACGCGCCAGGACCCTCCCCAGGTGTTCCCCGACTTTTCTTCATCGTTTTTCAACTCTAAACCCTCCCAATCAACTTAGTTGTTTTCCCAAACACTTAGAATCGATTATATCCTCAATATATACTAGATTCAACTCGAAATTTCACCCCGAAAACATGAATCAAACATCAAGCAAACCTCAACAACACAACCCACAAGAATTCAAACGAATTTCATCAAGAACTCAAAGGATTTACTTTCAAATCAATATAACCTTGCTGAATTGAATCATGTTTGGCGTGTGGGTCAACTAATCCAATGCTATGTGATCTCACATACCTTTTTAGGGATTACTCCCGACGAAATCCACAAGCTATCCTTGATGAAATCGACGAATCTTGTTTTCTCTTCTCCTTTCTCCTTTTTTCTTTTATCTCCAAGCCCTAGCGTGAAATTCCAAATTCTAAAGTTGACTAAAATCTGATTTGACCCATATTAAACTCCTAAAAATGGATCAAAATAATAGGGCAAGGAAAATACTAAAATCCCCCTCTAAATCCGGATTGAGCTTTCCTTAATCAATAGCCCTACTTCCAAAGGACATAACTTACTCATACAAACTCAGAATCGTGCAAACTTGGCAGTGTTGGAAAGATCATTCCAACCATATCTGGAATCACACCTAACTCATCCTGATCTAAGAAGTATGACCGTTTAAAGTTGACCAAAAACTCACTTTAACTTGCTTAAAAATTTCCAGATTTCTTCATTATTTCCATAAGTAACTATTTCCTGATTTTAAACTTCCTTCTAGTTCTTTCTAGTTGCGAGATGTTACAATATCTCCCCCTTGGCACCATTCATCCTCGAATGAGATTACTCTTACTAGGCTTAGGGTGTAACATCAAATTCAAACACCCAACAAGCAAATGCAAACAAAACAATATGCTCATTCATAATTTTAAGAGCACTAAGAAGAAAATTAGTACCTTGATTTGCACTTTCTTTGGATTCAAAGAGATGTGGATATCTCTTCTTCATATCCTCCTTAGCTTCCTAAGTAGCTTCCTCAACAAATTGGTTCCTCCAAAGGACTTTGACTGATGCTACCTCCTTTGTTCTCAACTTGCGAACTTGGCGATCTAGAATCTGAACAGAATCTCCTCATAAGATAAGCTATCCTTGATCTCCATATTTTTAGTTGGTATGATCAATAAAGGTTCGTTCATGCACTTGTTCAACATAGAGATGTGAAACACCAGATGAACCGCTGCTAGTTCTTGTGGTAGTTCCAACTCATAAGCTACATTGCCCATCCTTTTGGATATTCGATAAGGCCCAATATACCGGGGACTAAGTTTCCCCTTCTTACCAAACCTCATAACATTCTTCATGGGTGAAACCTTTAGATATACCCAATCATCTACTTCAAACTCTAATGCCCTTCTCCTAACATCAGTGTAGGATTTCTGACGACTCTGTGCCATTTTCAACCTCTCTTGAATCACCTTCACCTTCTCCATAGCTTGATGAACTAAATCTGGTACTATCAACCCTATTTCACCAACTTCAAACCATCCAATAGGAGATCTGCATCTTCTCCCATAAAGAGCTTCATATGGAGCCATTTGGATACTAGAGTGGTAATTATTGTTGTAAGCGAATTCAATAAAGGGTAGGTGATCATCCCAATTACCTTTGAAATAGATCACACAGGCCCCCAACATATCTTCTAATGTCTGAATAGTGCGCTATGCTTTCCCATCTGTCTAAGTATGAAAGGCAGTACTTAAGTTCACCTTTGAACCCAAACCTTTCTGAAAAGATTTCCAGAACTGTGCAGTAAATTGTGCACCTCTATCTAAAATAAATGAGACTGGGACTCCATGAAGTCTTACCACCTCCTGAATATATAACCTGGCATAATCTTCTGCTGAATGGGTAGTCTTTACCGGCAAAAAACGGGCTGATTTTGTCATTCTGTCGACAATCACCCAAATAGATTCATACTATCTACGAGACCTTGGCAAACCTGTGATGAAGTTCATATTAATCATTTCCCACTTCCATTCCGGAAGCTCTATATTCTGAGCTAAACCACCGGGCCTTTGATGCTCTACCTTAACTTGTTGGCAATTTTGACACTTAACAACAAATGTTGTAATGCCCTTCTTCATGCTACTCCACCAATAGACTTCTCTCAAATCGTGATACATCTTTGTGGAACCCGGATGGATGGAATATCTGGAGCTGTGAGCTTCCTCTATGATCCTCTCTTGGAGCCTATCCACCATTGGTACACACAATCTTCCTTGATATCTCAACACACCATCTCCCCATTGTTCAAAAGCTAACACTTTTTGCTTATGAACATTTACCTTCAACTCAAGCAAAATAGGATCTTGGTCTTACTTGCCTTTTACTTCTAACACTAATGATGACTCAGCCCCATTCATTACCACTATTCCTCCTTTGGTGGAATCCATAAGTCGGACTCCCGGGCGTGCCAGTCTATGCACATCTTTTGCTAACTCTATCTTTCCTTCTTCAACATGGGCGATGCTACCCATAGACAACCTACTTAAGGAATCAGCAACAACATTAGCCGTAACTGGGTATTAAAGAATACTCATGTCGTAGTCCTTGAGTAACTCTAACCACCTTCTCTGTCTAAGATTAAGCTCTTTCCGAGTGAACACATATTGAAGGCTCTTGTGATCGGTGAACACATATTGAAGGCTCTTGTGATCGGTGAACACATTCACATAACACCATACAAATAATGGCGCCATATCTTCAAAGCAAAAACTACAGCAGCCAACTTTAGATCATGGGTTGGATAATTCTTCTCATGAACTTTCAACTGTCTGGAGGCATAAGCTATTACTTTGCCATTCTGCATTAAGATACAACCCAAACCAACTCTAGATGCATCACAATACACTACAAAACATTGAGTACCTTCTGGTAAAGTCAAAACTGGGGCAATAGTCAACCTCTTTTTCAATTCCTGAAAGTTTTTCTCACAAGCTTCAGACCCTTGAAATTTCACTATCTTCTGAGTCAACTTGGTCAAAGGAGACGAAATAGACAAGACCCCTCAACAAATCTTCTATAAAAGCCAGCTAAACCCAAGAAACTCCTAATATCAGTTGGAGATGTGGGTCTAGGCCAATTCTGCACTGCCTCAATTTTCTGAGTATCAACTTTAATTTCCTCTCCAGACACAATATGGCCTAAGAACGCCACACACTCAAGCCAAAACTCACACTTAGAGAACTTGGCATACAACTCCTTATCTTTCAAAGTCTAAAGAACTATTCTGAGATGGCTAGCATGATCCTCTTCATTCCTTGAATAAATTAGTATGTCATCAATGAAGACGATAACAAACATATCTAAATAAGGTTTGAAGACTCTATTCATAAGGTCCATGAATGTTGTTGGTGCATTAGTTAAACCGAAAGACATGACCAAAAACTCATAATGACTATAACGGGTCCTAAATGTTATCTTAGGAATGTCACATTCCCTTAATTTCAACTGATGGTAACTTGATCTGAGGTCAATTTTCGAGAAACAGGAAGCACCCTGAAGCTGATCAAAAAGATCATCAATCCTCGGAAGAGGATACTTATTCTTGATGGTAACCTTATTCAACTGGCAGTAGTCTATACACATCCTAAGGGAACCATCTTTCTTTCTCACAAACAAGACCGGAGCGCCATAAGGTGAGACACTTAGTCGAATGAAACCCTTATCTAGGAGATCTTTCAACTGCTCTTTCAACTCTGTTGGTGCCATTCTATATGGCGGAATAGAGATAGGATGAGTATCTGGAATGCTATCTATGCCGAAGTCTATTTCTCTCTCAGGAGGTACTCCGGGTAGATCATCAGGGAAGACTTCTAGAAACTCTTTTACTATAGGAACTGACTGAATGAGAGCATCTCAACATAGAGTCATTAACTCGGACTAAGTGATAGATACAACCCTTCGAAACTAACTTTCTTGCCTTAAGGTACTAAATGAAATGACCCTTAGGCACTGCTGAACTACTACTCCACTTTATGACTGACTCATAAGGAATCTGAAACTTGACAACTCGAGTTCTACAATCTATTGATACATAACAGGCATGAAGCCAGTCCATACCTAGAATGACATCGAAATCTACCATGTCTAACTCAACTAAATCAACCATGGTGCTCTTGTGATTGATGGAAATGGGACAATCACGATAGATTATTTCTGCTAGAATAAACTCCCCAACAGGTGTAGAAACACAAAAGGGTTCACAAAGTTTCTCAGGAAGAACATCAAACTTATTTGCAACATAAAGGGTTACAAAAATAAACTTGCTCCTGGGTCTAGCAAAGCATAAACATCAAAAGTAAAGACTTTGATCATACCAGTGACAACGTCTAGAGAGTTCTCTTGCTCTTGGTGACTAGTGATCGTATAGAGGCAGTTTGCTCCTCCAGTACCGAAAGTAGCTCCTCTAGGTGCAGCTCTGTCTGGTGGAGCAACTGATGAAGATTGGGTCTATT